>NW_009931444.1:35184-92035 GCF_000696875.1 Nestor notabilis | reverse complement strand
GGGATGGAGGAGCTGAGGGGGTCGTGCACCCCCTTGTCCCCATGGGTGGAGGCTTCTCGTACTGCACTTTGCACCCACCGCCTCCGGCCCTCCCGCTGGGCGCCGCTGGGAAGAGCCCGGCTCCGTCCGCGCTGCTCTCCATCGGCACATGCCCCCGAGCCGCCCCTTCCCCACGCTGAACAGCCCCGGCTCTCCCTCTGGCAGATGCTCCAAGCCCTCACCCTGCCTAGCACCGTGTGCTGCCGCATTTTCCCCACCCGGAGTGTTCAGCCACCACCGCCACATCTTAAGTCACTTTTTGTGGGGTGCCTTCACCTTTAATAACCCTTAATTCATTTGCCCCCTTTATATGTTTCCAGTTGCTTACTGAACCTCTTTAGGCTCGGCGCATCCTTATCCCCCCTCACAGCAGGATTTGGCTGCCCACCCCGGAAAGAGCCACCTCCTGTGCTCTGCTTTGCATATAGCACTCCCCTGGCTCATGCTACCTCTGCCAAAGAGGACAAATTGTTCCCTTCTCCACTCAACTCTCCCTTTATAAAACCACATTCTATCTGCTTTCAATTGTCCTTTCTGTTTTTCCAAGCCGTAATCCAAGGAAATAATTCCTCATATGGAAACTGTTCTGCAACACTGATTCCCATCCTTCTTTCACTGCTGTTTTTGTCCTCCTGTGTCCTCTCCTGGATGGGGCCAGGGCTTGTGCCCCATACATTTATGTAATGGTACTAAGCTGTTTTCTGATTTGTTCTGTTCTTAATTCCTACAAATTCCTAGTTCAGTTGTTTTTCTGCCCACTAAAAACACTGGGGCTCACATTGTCATTTCTGAGATGCTCAGACAGTATGATGCAGGGGGCTAGGATTGTTTCTTTCCAAAAGTACTGCTGTAAATGTATCGGTACTGACTTTAATCTTTTTGCATTCATTTTTCATGCTACACATACTTACGATTGTCACTTACCTTGGTCACCCATTTTCACACCACTTACAGAAAATGGTGGAGGGCAAGGGTCCTTGCAGAACCCCATGAGTGACTTCCAACATGAAATCCAGCCACTTTTTCCTGGTTTTTAAGCAGTTATGTAACCACCATGCACCCTTCCTCTCATCCTAAGGTGATTTCATTTCCTTAAGAAACTT
Source organism: Nestor notabilis (assembly GCF_000696875.1). Taxonomy (NCBI): domain Eukaryota; kingdom Metazoa; phylum Chordata; class Aves; order Psittaciformes; family Psittacidae; genus Nestor; species Nestor notabilis. Next base: position 90,893 of record NW_009931444.1, on the reverse strand, counting down.
TTACTAAGGAACTTCTCAAATGTCTTATGTCCTGGATGTCAGAGCAGGACTTTTCATCAGGGACTGCAGTGGTAGGACAAGGGGTAATGGGTTTAAACTTAAACAGGGGAAGTTTAGATTAGATATAAGGAAGAAGTTCTTCACAGTGAGGGTGGTGAGGCACTGGAATGGGTTGCCCAAGGAAGTTGTGAATGCTCCATCCCTGGCAGTGTTCAGAGCCAGGCTGGACAGAGCCATGGGTGACATGGTCTAGTGTGAGGCAGCCCTGCCCATGGCAGAGGGGTTGGAACTGGATGATCTTAAGGTCCTTTCCAACCTCAACTATTCTGTGATTCTATGATTCTATGAAATGCGAGCAGGCTACATGCACCCAGGTTTCTTATCTGTACCTTAAGACCTCCAGAAACTTTGTTGAGGCACAATTTTCTTTAAGAAAATATGACGTATGAATTCTTCCATGATATGTTTTGTTCCTTTGACCACTTTTCTGTTCTTTTTTTGGAATGGTTTCGGCCAGCTTGTGTTGTGCGGGCGTCAGAGCTGCTTTTCCTTCTGGAATGTTTTTAAATGTTAATCTTGCACTGTTCATCTTCCATTTGGTGCTAGGACAGTTTCCTACAGCACCCAAGTTCCCAATCCAGATTTTTGATACTTGATGGCCTGCCACACTCTGTGGAGAGCTGCCTGCCCTGGTGACATGTTTGGTTTGTCCTTTTGATGCTTTACTCTGTTTCTGCCAGTACTTCAGCCCCACACACACTGCCCCTCAGTGCGGGTGTTGGGGCACAGTTGGCCGTGGGCTGCCTGCACCAGGCAGGCAATGGTGAACTCAATGCTTGATGCTTTCTCTGATGCTTCAGGCTCTCTGTGGCAGGCTGTGCCACCTGGGCTAGCAGCACTGACGTCCTGAGGCCCTGAGGAACTTTGGACTCTTCATTCTTGTTTCACAGCCACCATCCAGCTGAGAAACATGTCAGATGAAATGAACTGTGACAGAAGGTTCATACAAATAACCACGTTTTGTCATCGTTGTACTCACTTATAGATACTTATGATTCTGTTTCTAAACCATCAGACACATTAGCTACTCTAAAAGAAAAGTACCAAATAATTTCCTTTATTAAAGTGTATGTTTAAGCGAAAGGCTTTAATTTGGATGTCTACAGAGAACTAATGTTCTGCACAATCAGACTGGTTTTGCACAGAACAGGAGACCTTAATTTTAATGCTTACAAAACAAAAAGATGAAAGGGTTTAGAGTACCTGGTTTTGTCAACTGAAAGAGAAGATTCAGAGGAGGAGTCTGGAAGTGTTTGTTGCTACAGTGTAACTTCTATTTGGGCTCAGTCCTGCAGTTCTACCTCACGTGTGTGCTCTTAAATGACCAGCGAAAACAAAGAATCAAGAAATAACTGAGAAACATCCATGAAACTTCAACATATTGGTTAACAGGACATCAATCCAGGACACCATTAAGCTGCAATGACAGTGACGGTCAGTAAAGTTTCCTATGTTTGAACAAGACTTCAAAATACAGAAGTGGAAAAATAAAATTAAAAAAAACCCCAAACAACAAAACCAGTGACTTGAACTTAAATTCAAAATCAAATTTGAATAAACAGCTTCACAGATGTGTTTGTTCTGGAGTTCCTCTGCAAGAGCTGTAGCTGATGTGAGCAGGCAAGGATGAGCACTATCTAACTAAAAATGAGCTATGAACATTCAAGTATCACTAAATATGGCCTGATTTTGCCTGTCTTCCTCACAGAGCACAAAAGTCAGCCTCCTGATGGCTTCATTGCAGGTAGGGAGTGAGAAGCTACTCAGTGCAAAGAAGAGGTGCAGAATCAGGACCACGATGAGCAGCAATTACAAAGTCAACTACTTTCTCGGAAGTTTCTCAGGGCTAGATTTTTAAAAGCATTAACAACAACTATTGGAAACTAACAGCAGAGTCACTGCTGAATGGCATCAAGTGCTAAAATATATTGGTAGGTCCCTAAATGCCTTTAAAAATCTGTCCCCAGTGCACAATTTCCTTCTTTAACAGGGGAAAAAAGGAGAATCACTTGAATGTCAGTGAATTCATTGAGCCAGACTTTGGGAAACTGCTGTCCCTTCCAGATTTGCACTGTGACTGCTCTGTCAGAAGCCAGAACACTTAAAACAGTCCCTGGTGGTATTTATTGCCTAGCCTGAACCCCGTGTTTCTGCACAGAGCACATGGACGCTGTGCTGCCCGCTCCTGACTCCCATGGAAATCCTGTGCAGCCAGTGTGGATGCCAAGAGTTGTGCTGCTCTGCTCGGCTGCCAAATCTGATCTTGGGCAAAGCTCAACTGAGCTCCAGAGGAGTGGAATGGTGGTAAGTGGTATGTCGTTCTTGGAACTGAACCATTGTGTTCACTCTTAAGAGCACTGGTGATGTGGTAGGACTGTCAGCATGTGTCTTGCTCCAGTTTTATTAGCAGCATGTCATGAAATCCAGTGCAGCTCTGTGAATGATGCTAAAAGCGGGGATTTACAGGGAATCTGTTAGATATGCACTTTTGTCATGCAGAGCTGTGTAATGGATCCTGCTTCCTTGGCGGCTAATGAGGCAGAAGACAATTAATGCTGTTGAGAGCAGAATAAGTCCAGTGAAGAAAAAGGCTGCAAGGATCAGGCTGGCTTCTCCAGGACTCAGGGTTTTGCCAAAAAAGTTACCCCCTTTGCTGTCATAATCTGTTAAAAGAGAATTAGTTGATGAGAATCCGCACATGAATCTGAAAAGTTTTAAATGACATTTAAAGAAATCCTTACCTTCTGCAGTGGTTCTATTTTTTGCAGTAGTTGTATCGTATGCTCCAGTTGTGAGTTCTTCTGAAGTAGCCTTCCTCTCTGTGCAGAGAGAGGAAGGACAGTTAAGCCTAAAACCTTAATATATGCTTTGTTCTCATTTGTTAAAGTGGTGCTGATTTTATTTAATTATTGCTACATTGCTGATCTGTAGAGAAATCATGATTAGATCAGCACAGCTATTGCAGCTCCATGGGCAATGTTCCTCTTCTCTATAGGCATCTCTGTTACTTCACTACTTACTGTAGTGATAGGACAAGGGATAATGGCTTTAAACTGAAAAAGGGTAGATTTAGATTAAAGGGAGAAGTTCTTCCCTGTGAGGGTGCTGAGGCGCTGGCACAGGGTGCCCAGAGAAGCTGTGGCTGCCCCATCCCTGGCAGTGTTCAAGGCCAGGTTGGACACAGGGGCTTGGACCAACCTGCTCTAGTGTGAGGGGGTATTGAACTAAATGCTCTTTAAGGTCCTTTCCAATCCAAACCACTCCCTGACTCTGTGTTTCAGTTCTGCACTTGCTCGTTCATTTGAAGTTTCACAGCCTGCATGAATATGTGGTATAGAATAAATTCACCTTATCCAAGGAAGGAGTATTTTGGCTACATTTAGCACTACATTTGTTATCCTGCTGCTACAGGGTTACAGGTACAAGATGTGCAAGGTGGCACTGTTGCAATCCCTGCAGAGGAGTGTAGAAACCACAGTGGAGACCCAGATGGGAGATGTTGGATCCAGATGTTTAATGAAATTATGTGATGTAGAGAGGCCCACAAAGCTCTTCTGGGTTCACTCAGAAGTGGTGGAAGGGACCAGCACCACTCAAAAATTTGCCAACTTCCCTTAGTCAAAAGAACTCCTATTCTTGGACAGGATGAAAAATCATGTTCTGGAGCATCTTGTATCTCAGCTGATCTCTGCCTGTGCAGGAAGAACTCAGATAGCTCTGGGAGACAGCAGTTATTGCAGGGAGGAACCAGCCCCATGCCAGCCTGCAGGCCCTCCTGCACGCCACGTGGCAGCAGGACACAACAGCTTTGCAGTTGTTTTCTGCCCCAGCTGTGGATGACTAAGCAGGCTGCCACTGTCCTAGAAGGGCTCTAGTGAAGCACCAACTGTGTTTAAGTTGCAGAGCACAGCAAAGATTTTGCCATGTCATTACGGCTGTTTGTACTGTCCCTAGATGATGCTAACTGGCTATGGCAGTAATGTACCAGTGTGCAGGGTGCAGCAGTGACATTAGCCCTCATTTCCTCCCTGCCTTCTATAAGATCTGCTGCAATACCACCTCTGAGTTGTGGGACATATTTCTGGCACTGCACCTGATTTATTGATGGTGTAGGTTGTCTCCATGCCAGCATGGATATGGTCGGCTACATGGCAGTGCAGAAGCCACGTTCCAGGGTTTTCTGCTACAAGATCAATTGTCTGGAATGTCCCAGGAAAAAGGTCGTATACGTCTCCTCTGTGGTCCTTATCTGTCTGTGGCAAGGCAAAACCAGCATCGTGAGAGTCATTCCTCAAATATCCCTCATGGGCACTGGAATATTCCAGTTAGACTTTCAGCTCCTCAGGGCAGATCAAATGGTTCTTGTTATACATTTCTAGTGAGCCTCATCCAGGGAAACTGAGGTCTGTAGACACCTCTTATTTTTAATGCTACTACTACTACTAATAAATAATTACTATTCATACATTATACAATATATTAACATATTGTTATATGTTATATAATATATCAATACGTTATAATAATATGGCTATTTATTAATATATAGCATGATATAGATTAATATATTATAATAAGCCTATATATTATTATTGTTATATTTTTAAATATATAATTAACAAGAGAAGACCCCCCCCAGAGGACTTCGAGTGCTGGTTGAGCCCAGGTATTTCTTTGAAAGATACAGGTTTTTTTTTAGGTAGACCTGCCAGTGGCAAGCTGTCACAACATGACACTGTTCTCTAAGCAGGCATAACTAATTTCCCCCCTGTGTCTTCCTTATACGCATGAGTAAACATGTATTTCAACTCATCTAACCATGTCCTCTAACAGTGACATTTATTCATGTTTCATAACAGGCTTGGAGTAATAGAAGCTTTGCAAGGATCTTACTCATTTTGTATTTCCTTCACACTCTGCACCCAAGCTGCAAAACCAGGCTAGAACCTGGACTTTTTCTTTTTCCAGAAATTTCCCATCACAATATAAAGGTTTTACTTTGATGAATTTTACCAACCTTGAAGATGAAGGTCTGCGCATGGAAGTGAACTGTATGTATATCCACTTCATCACCCATTCCTATCAAATACCAGTTGGTCCTATCACCTTCATTCATTGTTAGACCCAGAAGACTGTTATAAATCTTCCCATTGATGGCTGCAAGAATGACAAAATAGGACTGGTTAATAACTGCCAGTGGTATGGGTGATGATAACCTTCACTTCAGCACCCTTTGTACTTTATCTCTGGGGAGACGGGGTACCCAGGCGGAGAGGGGGTAGGCATGTGTGACCATGGCAAGGGCTTTCCATGGTGACCACTGCCATGGCAGGGAGACAGTCACAGTTTTTGTTCCAGTTTCCAGATCATCTAAGTGCACAGCAGCAACTATATTTCTGTCTTGAAAAGCATCAGATAGGTTTTTCACTGGTTGAGATCAAACTCCTGAACAAACAGGATTTATGCTGAGAAGCTACATGGAAAAAGAGGGAACAGAGTTGTTGTCTAAAATGGGTACCATCTGTAGACAGAGAAATCTGCTTTGCCAGGGCTGTTCCTGCCCCTGTCCAGTCTGTTCTGCCTGGCTCCTGAGCTGGTTACTGCTACAGCTACAGCTTTGAAATGTCATCCTACAGATCAAGCCCACAAGGAGCACAGCTCCCAAGTGACAAGGGAAACATGGAAGGGCAGCCTCTTCCCAAGAGTATAAGATTAAATTATCTTGTTAGAAAAATATGTAGGCTGGGGCCTATGAAATCTTTTTTGTTTCTAGAGTTACAGTTTCCGAAGTTGTGATGTGGTTGGGTAAGTGCAGGCTCAGTCAGATGTCTTCCTACAAAGGCTGTGAAAAAGAAACCTGTGTCCTTTGGCTGCTGCCACCGAGTCCTACGTACCATGTTTGCTGTTGCCTTCTATAAAGTTCTTAGTGGCATTAAAACCTTCAGGATTCTTATGAAGGTATGTTTCAATATTGTCTTTCAAATACCAGGATTCATTTTCATCAAACACCATAAACAGAAGAGTAAATTCACGGTCAATGTCTTTCCTTAGACCTCTTTCATCTAGAACTCCTTTTCTGCAAACTACAAGAGGCCCAATCAGACCGCTGTATGTGTCCTGAAAGAAAATAAATACATGCATTATAAATTTCCAGTTCATCCAGTTATGAAATAGACACAGATTAACTACAGATTAAATAAAGATGAAATTCCATTTTTCTACCAGATGAGAAAAAATAACTTCTTACTCTGATTAGAGATATCTTTCTCTACATGTCCCTAAATTAATGTACCAAAGTGATGTTTTGCCTTCACCCAGCATCCTTTCAAGTATTCTTTAAAGAGGGAATCACATTGCATTGGTGTATGCCTGGGGAATTCCATGGATTAAATTACCCAGGCATGTGCAACTGCTGTCAAAGAGGACAAAGCATCTATCTCTGTAAATCATTCCTCTTGCCTGTGGTCCTTGCATAAATGTGAAGCAGGATCCTTTCATAAACATGCAAGCTAGGATGCTTTAACCAAAGGAATGTAATCTTTAATGACCATTGCTTGGTTACCTTCACAAAATTCGCTGTTGAATAATAAACCCAAGTGATACAGTTTGGATCTGTTTTACCAGGGCCAGATCGTTCTGGGACGTTCCACCTGTAGGTATTTATTTCCCCTGAAAAAGAGAGAACAATTTTACCACAAGCAGCTGGGTATTAGAAGCTTTGAATAGTATGTAACTGAGACCTGCTACCCGCCTCATCAAAACATGATCTGAATCAAAACTATCTATGGAAGCATGCAGCAACAGGGTATAGATGTGATGCTGCCTTCCAGGAGGCCACTGAGGTTCCAGTGGTGTAAAGGAAGTCAGATAGCTCCAGAAAAGGGAATGTGCAAATGATTCTGGCAACAGTGGCGCCCTGCAGAAGGAAGTCTGGAAATAGGACTCTTCATCTTTCTCCTTAGACAAAACTTGTAGCAGACCAATGATCTTGGATGCTGATGCTTAAGGTCAGTTGAAGATGTTGGAGCCAAGCTCTGGAAAATGTTTGTTGGACCTTCTCAGCTGAAAAGGGCACAAGGATGTGGCAGCTGCCCCTGGGATTTTGCAGGTGGTGCTGCAGCAGTGTATCGGCTCTGGGCCAGGAGAGGAGAGCTGAGTATGTACCAACCCACTGACTGGGGCAAACAGAGGGGTTCTTTTCTCTTCCAGCTGAGCCCCTGCTCTCCATCAGTCACCAGAGAGTCCCTGTCCCTTCCCAAAAGCCATCACCCCTGCTATGTCCTCCCTGAGCAGAGGTCCCCTGACGTCTGATTTAAAAAACCCAGAACAATCTGATGGGGAAATGATCCATCTGGGTGAGGATCAGTTCTCCACACTGAACACATCTATGTTTGGATGAGCTGCCTGTGCTTGTGTTTCCCTGCTGGTTTCTTGCTGGTACTGCTGGCAACGATAGGAGACCAAGATTTGGTCAGCACCTTGCTCTTTTAAGCGGTGTAGAAATGTTGAACCAGGCAGTCTCTGGCACAAAAGTCTTTCAGGGTGAAAAAAGCCAAAAACAGATGGGCACATGCTATGAGTCAGGGAAACACAAAGAAATGACAGAACTCTTGGCCATGGCCTTAATACAGCCATAACCCAACAGCTGTCAACAGCTATAGGCATCAGGTCAAAGGAGAATTTTCGAGCTTAAATGGTTGCGAAGTGACTGAGCCTGATTTTGTGTCACTGAGCCTGTTTTGATGGGTCATGCAATAGTGGGGTTTATTGTACAGCAATGACTACAAAAAAAGAAATGGTGACTCTCAATTATCGTACTATATGAGATGAGTCTCATGTAAATGTTGCAATACCATTTAATCTTACAGGACAAGCACCTTCTGTTCATTACAGCATGGTTTATACACTCAGTGGAGATTAGAAAGGCTTTCAGGAGACAACACTAATAGGACAGAAACCCCCAGTCTCAGAGATATTCATGCCATGGAGATGTACAGTAGGGAAGAGTTTGTTATCCACCTGTATGTAACCTCCATGTCATCATCCCTTTTCAGAGGGAATGATGTGAGAAGATAGCCTGCCTATGGTCCTTTTCCACTTCCTTGCTTTTTACTCCTCACTTCAGGACATTTGGTTACTGTAGATGGAAAAATCTCCATTCTGGTTAAAACCTGAGACACTTCAGATGGCATCAAAGACCTGTCTTTGAAGTTCAAATGAAGCATAACCCCTGAAAAGACTGATAAACAAGAGGGCAATTGACGTTTTCTCCCTTTTTGCTGCTGAATAAATGGAGGAATGGACAGGGAGAGGAAAAGCTGTGGCAGCTGAGAGCTATTTTGGCTGCTATGGATCTGCTCTCTGCATCTCTACCATGCCACTCACAATCTGTCTAGGAGATGGAAGTGCTCTTGGGAGCACAGATTAGCAGGACATAAATCTGACTGACGACTGCTTCAGGATTTACTAGAACTAGATGGGCTCTGGGAAGCTTGGAGTGAGCAGTCCAGCCTGATCTAGGGAGACACAGACAGGATTTCTAGGTGAGGATGGTGGGGACTGATGTTCCCAGGAACTACTCTTGTTTAGAGGGACTTACTTTCCGTGTTAACCGGTGCTTTCAAACTCCTAAGGAAAAGTCTGTCCTTAGATCTTTCTGAAGAGTGCTTTCCTTTGGCTGGCAGATGCAGACACCTTTCCTCAAACTAACTTATCCCAAGCCTGCTCCCATGTGGACGTAGGAGACATGACAATAGTGTTCCTGGTGTTATACCTCAGCTGTCAGTGAAACATTGACAGCATCATGGGGCACATAATAAAACAAGGGAATCATATAAATCAGCTCATTTTCTTTCTTTTTTCCCCCCGTATATTAACCCCAGGTATTCATTCATCAAACTCCAGTCAGGCAGATGTTGGCTCATGAATTTCTGTGTGATCGTGCTGTACAAATACAGCTGTTTACAGGAAAGAAATTTCAGCTTTCAAAGAGGCTTACTCCATCAGAGTTTCTTTTCATTTAATTTCACACCGAAGCTCACAAATATTGAGAGAAAATGAATGTGTGAGTAATGGAAAGCAAAGGTATGTACATTTTGGCTTGACTCTGATGCCTGGGTTTGAGTCTGACTTCATACTAGGATATAAAACCCAAAATAAAAATTGAAGTATAAACATTTTAAGAGGTATTTTTCAATATGAAAAATTTCAGTGCAATAAGAACTAGTTTCCACTATTTTCCTCACTGGAAACTGAAGCATATTTGATACACTTTTTCAAAGACTTTTAGTTCACATGACAGCTACATTTTGCATTTTATGCGTCAGCTCTGAATGCAAATGCTGATTCTGTGTAGCTCAAGAGAGAAGCAGAGTTCATATTGCCAGCTGCAACTCTACCACTGAGTTCCTCAGTTTTCAAATCACTGTTAGAGTGTCAGTGGAGCCAAATGCAGCTCTGGCTTACACTTCTCTTGCCATGATTATGGGCCTCTTTCTGCCTTTTTTTGGAGGTTGTCCAGTGATATTACATTCCTGTTTCTGCCTCTGATAGGAACAAAGGTTCATTCTCTGCCTGAACATGCTCACTTGATCAAGAACCTACATGTATAACAATACAGAATCATATCTGAATAAAAGCTAATGTGTTATGTCTGGAAGAGTGTATAGGTATGCATAAGCGTGAAAGAGGGATTATCATTCATGTGTTAAAACACTTTCATATGCAGTCTTTGTAGCTGAAAGGGAAAAAAAAAGAGCAGCCTTACCAGGGAGTGTAATTGGTGTCTCAGGTTGCTCTTCACAACCCACCTCTTCTATTCCATGTGCGGTTATCGAATAAGGCCTGCTGGCTTTGTTCTTAAATACAACCAGTACAGAGTCACCAACCTCAGCGTGGAGTAACGGCCCTAAATTAAACCAGAGGATGCTAGTGATTAATGCTCTTTTCTGAATGTAACAAACTTTCCATACCTTGGCCTAGGAGAGGAGCCAAGGTCTTTCCCAAAACCCTCGGGCTCTTCTGTTCTTTCAGCAAAGCCATCAAAACCTGTCTGTTATCCCAGCTGATGAAACGCTTCATCTGTACAAATAATTTTCCCTTCTTTCTGGTCGATGAGAATTGTTTGCTCTGGACACAGGTCTTTGGTTACCTTGTTTTTAAGGAAAACTCTAGTGGATGTTTTTTGTATCTTTCAAAATTTTATTTCTTGAGCTGTTAACAGCTTTTTTCTTAAAAACCCTATGTTTTTAGTTTTGTACCTCAAAAAGGGATATGTCAAATACATTCCTAGAGAGTGTTGGCTACTTTATGGCCAGTTGTTGCCCACTTCTCACCCCATAAAAAAACATGAGCTGATGGTTATTTTATGACATATGTAAAATCTTTTCTTGCCCAATTTCAGATACAAATCCAGCCCCTTAATATTGACTTCATCTGCCTACAAGAGTTCTGAAGTTAAGGTGAATCCTGGAATTGCCATTTTGACATCCTCCCTCTTAGTACACCTTGGGAAACTCCTTATTCATGTTTGAGAATGAACTCTCTAATTTGGAAAGAGTCTTTACACTCAGCAGTTATACAAACTGGGTGTAAAATCACTGATAGCCTGGATAGGCATCAGTGTTCCTTGTTTCCCGTGTTAACAAAGCTGGATAAACTAAGTTTTTGGAAAGCAACCCTCTCACTTATCAGGCTCAGTCTATGAGCCATGAGAGCTACTTGCCCAGGATTTCCAAGTGTTCCTCCTCCTCTGTCCTCACTTTGTGCTGTGTGAAGTTGCCGTTTGTGTACTCTCTGTAAACCACCTTCTTGTATTTTGAACCGATCTGATCTTCTGCTTGATTCAAGAAAATATGCCCATAGCTGCAAAATTAAAAGTAAAAAATTAAACCCATTAAATCTCACATGTCTAAAGGCTAGTAACTGTTGTGTTATTCACAGTAGATTTGATAAGAATATATGGCTTGATCCAGCGTGCTGATCGGTGTAAAGCCCTGGGTGCTGCAAGAGATTTTAAACAGCAAACAGTAACAGTGATGATCCTTACTAAATACACAGCCTTTTCAAACAGGTAAAGCTGACGATACGTTGCATGCACCACAAACTTTTGGGAACACAAATCCTTCACCAGACCTTTCAGAACAGAGATGAATTTCAAGCGAAGAGAGGGTTTGGCAGCTCTCTCCAGCTGCATTCTCTGCTCCAATAAAAGATACTGCGTGTCCCTGCAAAACTGAATCCTCTTATCATGATGGCTGCTTTCGCTATCTATCTTGACTATTAGTCAGCCACAGGAATATGATAACTGAAGCCTAACCTTGCAAAAGCAAATGCCTTCATCTAAGAGCGGACTTCTTTCCCCTGTCTCGTTCTGGTGTGCACTGCGCAGGGCTGGATGCTTTCCCAGCATGAAGTGGGAAAGGTCTTTTCCCTTCTGCGCCCGGCAGAAGGTGCTTTTTTTGTGCCCTCCAGGTTTGAGCAGTCACCCACAGGTTGTTGCTGCTCCCATGGGATCCCAGAGGGCTGACTTGCCAGCAGAGGACACTCACCACCAGCTGTGGAGGAGAGCATTCACCTTCTCCTAAGAGCAGCTCTGCCTCCTGGCTGCTCATCTCCAAGGTGCCCCTGGCAGAGGAGCTGTGAGGCTGGCTCACAACATAGAATCATAGAATCATAGACTCATAGAATGGTTTGGGTTGGAAAGGACCTTAAGATCATCTAGTTCCAACCCCCCTGCCATGAGCAGGGACACGTAAATAAGCAGGGACATACAAAATAAAAGCACAAGAATGCCCCAGGAACACTGCTTACTGTACTGAGAGCTTACTGTAGTAATTTACTGTATGTGAAACAACAGCCTTTGACAGTACTGGAGTTAATATTTTCTTTAAACACACTTCATCACCTGTGACTCTTACATTTTCTACCACTTGTCATACTCTTCCTCTTTACAGGGTGCAATTTTCCGGCCACTTTCCTAAGGTCTAGTTTTGAAATATGTTCTTTGTTCCTTTTTGTTTTCACCAAAGTGGTCTCAGAGACCTCCCTCTGCAGTATGACCTGGAATGTGTATCGTCTCCTGCACATGCTTTGTATTCCTTAGCACAGTGCAGCACAGAGGTGATTCACCTGCAGTAGTTACAGAACAGCTGATTTTTCCAGTAATTTTTCCAGGGAGTACCACACTGCAGTGAAGCAGGCTCAGCACTTCCCTAATGAATCTGAAATTCTTTCAGGAGCTCACATCTGGAATGTGTGCCTGGGTTTTTTCACTACAAAAAACAGAGCACTGGCATGGGGAGACTGGGAAGAGTGAGGGACTTGGGTGGCATCATTGTAGGGCTGAGCCAGGGCTGGAAAACACACGTGGATTTAGGAACTTGGAAGCCTTTTAGGTTCAACAGCAATACAAGGCACTCTGAGATGAAAACATTTGACAATGCTGCCTATGAACTAGTCTAGTCTGAAAGTTTGTCACTTTGCAAATACATTTTCCCTTATTTGTTCAGCAAAGACTGCCTCCTAAAAAGTACCAGGCTGGCTTCACGAAAGGATGCTTCCAGATTTCCCCTCCATTATGAGTCTGCCCCATGCCCACAAGCAATTTTTGTTTTGGGTACCTTTCCTCATTGCTGCTGATGTTGTAAATATTCGGTACTGAGCTCTTATTTGAGGCATAGTCCCACTCCACCTCCTCTGCAGCGATGTAGTAGAGCCTCATGGTTCCACTCTGCTGCTGGGCTCGGGTGGTGTTACGGCAGCTGCTGACCTCATACAGATGTTTCATCCCACCAACGAAGTGATCAAAAGTCCTGCAAACCACTTTGAATGTACCTGGAAAGGAAAGCATGTGAGAGTTAGGTGGTTTAAAACGCTTTGAAAAGCAGCTTGGCGAATCAGTTCCTGTGCCTTGTACATCTCTGATCTGTCCCCAGACAAACCGCATCTGTGATGCCATATGGAAAGTCAAGCATGAGGATGCTTTTATAAAATCATAGAATTGTTTATGTTTAAGATCGTCAAGTTCAACTGTTAAGCCAGCACTGTAAAGTCCACCACTAAACCATGTCCCTGTACACCACATCTACAAGTCTTTAAAATACCTCCAGGGATGGCGACTGCACCACTTCCCTGGGCAGCCTGTTCCAATGCTTGACAACCCTCCTGGGGAAGAGATTGTTCCTAATATCCAACCTAAATCTCCCCTGGTGCAACTTGAAGCTGTTTCCTCGTGTTCTATAACTTGTTACTTGGGAGAAAAGACTGACATTCACCTCCCCACAACCTCCTTTCAGGTAGCAATAAGGTCTCCCCTGAGTATTGTCTTCTCAGGACTGTCTTCTCATCAGACTGGTGCTCTAGAACCTACACCAGCTCCATTCTCTTCTCTGGACTCACTCCAGCACCTCGATGTCTCTCTTGTAGTGAGGGGCCCAGAACTGAACTTAGTATTCAAGGTGCGGCCTCACCAGTGCCCCGTACAATGGGACAATCACAGCCCTGGCCCTGATGGCCACATTCTTTCTATTACCAGCCAGGATGCTGTTGGCCTTTATGCTTCTAGGGCAAAAGTGATGGAAAAGGTAAAATAACAAGCAGTTAGAGAAAATCACATGTCGATGATTGTCGAGATCTGATAATTCTCCATTCCCCTTACTGCCTACAGAAGGCTGGCTGGCAAAATGTAAAAATCTCCTAGAATATATTGTTTAGTGGGAGTTCTGTAGTGCAGGTACTTGACAGATGGGGGAAATGTATGGGATATGCACATGAAAAAGATGCCAGTGCCAGAGGTCTAACCTGGCATGTGCACAATGCAGATGTATCCATCAGGTGCTCTGGCCAAGGATGGCCCTCGGGCTCAGCCTTGTGCTACAGTGATGACTGTTGATTTAAAGAGGGTTGCACTAACGTAAAGAAAAGTAGGATTTCACTCTTTGTCATGAAGCTTATCTGGTGGTTCCCTCTGAGGTTGAAGAAAATACCATATATACATGAGCATTACAAGTCTCCTTAATGTATATGCTTCTGAAGGAGATCCTAAAGAATATTATTGAAAAACTACTATTGAAGTCCTAAAACCCCTTAGATCCCTATCTACACAGCAGTGAATTTTATATTTGCTAAAATAGCCTGTTTCAAGAGTTATGGGAATTCTGTGAACATCTCATTAGCTATCTCTCTGCCTGCTGCTCTGCCTATCCCAAGGTCATCAGAGCCTGTGCTCTTTGGTGCATATACATATTTGATTTATAGCACCTTCCCAGTAAAGCAGCCCAGCCTGGTCCCCATGGTCTCCGTGCTTTCAGGCTCCCTTGTGCAAAGCAGAGTATCCCGCCGACTGTCCTTTTGGCTGCCTGATTTCTGCGCATGCCACACCACCAAGGTAAGCTCCTGAACGTACCCACACGGTCTGGCTGCATCAGCGCTGTCCATGATAAGTGAGGAAACAAGGCCAGCCCGTCCCTCGTCGTCCCTCTCAGGTCAATGGTGTTTCCTTGAAACTGAACCCCGTGCATGTCGTAGTGACTGCCCAGCCCGATGAGGTGCCAGGAGACCTTGTCGTCCTTGCACATGGTCAGGCCTGGCAGGTTACCAAACAAGTATCCATTGACAGCTGAAGGAGAGAGCAGGAAAGAGCCTGATTGGGAGCAGGTCTTTGGAAACTCATCACAGAGCCTCCTACCACCTTCCTGACAAGAGACTCATAGAACCATAGAATCAGTTAGGTTGGAAAAGACCTTTAAGATCACCAAGTTCAACCATTCCCCCAGGACTGCCAAGACTACCACTAGACCATGCTGCTAAGAGCCTCCTCTACATGGTTTTTGAACACTTCCAGGGATCATGATTCACTTCATGACTCAGCAAGTCACAGCATTAATTAAAGGGGCATTTTGTGAAGCAGAGGTAGCACTGGATGACACCAAAATAATCTCATAATGACATTCCTATAAACTCTGAACTTCTACTTTTTTTTTTTCAGCCTGTAAACCTGTAATAGCCCTTTGCAGTGATGTAACATTTCTCCTCCAAGCTTCTGAGAATGCCTCACATACACAATGAAGTGTATAAATTATGTACCTCCTTTCAGCCTGGAGAATGTATAACCAAATCATTAAGGCCATGGAGTAGGCCATAAAGAGTCCACATTACAAATTCAGTTCTGACAGAACATTCTTATATGATTTTGACCTTTTATTTCCACTTTTACTTCCAAAATGTACCTTTCTTTCACAAGAAAGGCTAAACTCCCTAATCCTCAAATGCTCTCTGTGATCACTGAGTAAAAGATATCATGGCAGAAGAAAACTTTGGTATGAGATATTACCTAATAACAGAAGAATAAAACAGATGGGTCCAGAAAGCCCCAAGGTTCTCTAACAATATATACTCTCAGTGCTCTTCAGAAAACTAAAGCAAAGAGAAGTTATGGGATTTGTTGAAATCTGTTGTGTCAGGAATAACTTAGAGGAGGTCCATCCTGAAGTCAAATACTTACATCCAGAAGTGATAGTTTAAAATACTACTGGCCATTCCCCTCTTTCAAACGTGGTCAGTACCCAAGTGGGAGCTGGCAGAGCAGAGCAGGTGGACCTTCATTGCCCAAGTCAGTGCCAAGGCCAATAGTGAAATTCACAGCACTAGTGAACATTGGCTTCTTCTGCAGCTGATGCCCGCCTCCGGTATGACTCCTTTTTATAGAGCCAAGTGTTGCACCTAAAAGTACACTGTTCGCTTTCTGCAGGTGTAGTTGGTAGGTGGATGTATTCATTGCTAATGTGACTGGGGTTTCAGGATGCAGTCCAAGAGCATCCAAGGAGCTGGCCATAAGCTGACTGACAGCTTTCCACCTCACCCTCCAGTGCACCGCAGTTGGCTGTGATTGATGGTAAAACCTGCCAACTCATCTTCCTAATATGACTGAAGAAAAGGTATCATTAACAAACATTAGATATTTCATACCGTGCATTTTGTTGGATTCCTTGAAATCTGCATCATTTTCGTCTACTTTTGAAGGGTCTCCAGTAAAGGCTTCGATATTCTTATTCAGATACCAACTGTCATTCTCATCGAAGATTGAAAAGAGGAGGTAAAATTCTCTGTCTATTCCTTTCTGTAGCCAAGAAGGAAGCCAAGACATTAAAAATCAACCTGTGCAGAATTACCCAAGTAATTCTTTTTTTAACAAAGCTTTCTTTCCCCAAAAAATTGCAGCCACCTTCTTACTATGTCCTTGTAGAGACAGGGATTGGCACTCTTCCATCAGCCAGAAGGATAAATAAAGTGTCCATTACTTAATTAGGGTGGAAAGATGCATTCATTGCCAATCAGTACACGGAAAAAATGGAAAACCTAAGGATGAGCCAGAATACTGGGGAATTACAGTTTCCTCCTCCTAACCATCCCCTTAGGCCAGCTTTTACCCTGGGGAATGCCGTTTGTTTCATCTCTTAAAACTGAGCTGGGCAAATTGGCCCATATGGGATCCCGCCCCACTCCAGTGCACCACCCTGCTTTTAGGGACAAGCACATGTCCATGTTGGGCACCTGTGTCCCATCGGGATTCAGCGTGTTCTTCCGACAGACCAATAAAGGCCCCACGAGGCCAGAGTTAGTGTCCTTGACAGCATCGGTTGCTGAGTAGTACAGATAGGTCAGGCATGGGGGGTCACTCTCTGTTGGACCTCCATTTTCAGGCACCCTCCATTTGTATGTGAAGGTTTCACCTGGCTTAACGTGGGCTCCTGGCTTCATATAGCCTGCAGAGAGGAAATTGAGACGGTTTTGTCTTCCGGAATACAAGCGTTAGCTGGGAGTCAGACATAGCTGCTGATCTATGTGGACAAGCTCCCCCTTGCAGCCACAGCTTGGGCACCATCCCGTACTCTGGGCACTTACGCCTTGGGGACATCTCACTGGAGTCCTGTGCCATAGGGACAACCAAGCCCATTTACTCATTGAACAAGTTTAACTGCTTCACCCAGACACCTTCTAGTGCTGTCTGGCTTGCTCTAAATTTTGCATCTTACCTACCCTATTGTGAGGTCCATCTGTGGCACAAGCACAGACGCTGGCTTTTCATTGAGCACCAGCAAAGCAACTGCATCAGTGAGCAGAGCTGCAACTGTGGCTCTTTAGAAATTCAAACCAATTCTGATCCTGGTGATCATTTCTTTTTGATTTTGTAGCAGTGCCCAGGAACCTCTGTCAGAGCCTTCACAGGGCGCTTGCTATTACTTTTTTTGGAAGCTGCTGTTTAAGGATTTGGGCCATTGTCTGCTGCCATGCACAGATGTAGCACCACGCATGTAAATTTAGCCACTGTCTACATCCGCTCAGAGAGGACTTACAAAAGGGACTTGAAAGGAGAATTGAGAAAAGGGGTCAGCCCTGCACCCTTTGTAGAAAAAGAAATGCCAAATCACCTTTCTGGTCCTTGCTACGAGGAAGATCAGATCAGGAATTTTGTTTAATGCTTAGGCATCCATGGACTGGATTTTCTCAGCACTGTTAGATGTGTCTGGCAGCAGCAGCATTTACTGATCTAATACTCCTAATACTCTAAGAGAAATCTCTTGAAAATGTAGTCATGGATGAAAATAGCAGTATTAAATATGAACACATACTATTTGCTGAAAAACACAATACAAAGAAGAGTATTGCTTTGACCATATCTGATACTACTGGATCCATCCTGCAACAGTGCTCAATAAGGAGAGCATTGATTTGGAGTTGAAAGCTATCAGAGACTGGACAAGTGTCAAATGCAACATGGAAGAGTATTTTCTGAGAGCACAGTTAAAAAAAGGTGTCTGCAAACATCTGTAGATGTCAGTAGGTACATTTATGTGCACTATTTTCACATGAATAAGCTCACTCAGTCAATGTGCAGCCTTTGAAAAATCACTTACCTTCAGTGTAAACCTACAGCCCTTGTAGGGTCTCTACATGTACATGATGAAATATGTATATGAATGTGTATGAAATCCAGGACACAAGGGTTACAAGAAGAGAAGAAGGGACAGAAGATTGTTGATGAATCTGGAGTCAGGTTCCAGTAAAGACCCAGAGGTGTTCAGTGCACACTGCTGCCAAACTGTAGGATTTGGTTTGATTTTGCTCCTCCCAAAAGCGTGCAGTGTTGATGGGTGCTATTACTGGGGAGTGTTAAACGAAAGCACAACAGGACTGCAAGCAGAGGGAAGCCACACTTCCACCAGGGAGCTACATCTGACATGGGTGGCATTAGGATGTATGCAGATAATTTCAAGACTTAACAAAAACCAGTTTCATGATGCATTGGGGCCTGCTGGCACATCTGTTGTGTTGCAAGGTCGGAAACTGGAGACAACAAATTTAATAAAGTCTTTTGTATTGATTTTATTGCATGATGTTATGAGTCTTACATGTTGACCTAATTATCTTAGCACAGTTCTCAAAGAGGGATTATGCTCCATGCATTTCTTTCTGATGTGTTATAGTGGAAACAAAGCAATGTAGACAACAGGAGACCTACCTTTCCTTTCAGTGCTACAAACGCAGCAAAACCTTTTTCAGAGACCACAATAGCTCTCTGTAGCTCTGTGTAGCTACAATAGCTCTCTGTAGCACTATGGATGGGATTCAGCTCACCTGGCTCGAGGCATCTAAATCTTAGTCACTCACCCAAACTCTAGGCTTCTCTCGTAGTTGATGGTGACAGAACACTTCTCCTACATGTTCAAAGTAAACGGGACTTCTCACCCTCTAAAGGGTTTGTTTCTGACTGAAAAAGTTGCCTACCAATTAAACATGACATTTAACATTTTGATGAAGATCCTGTCCTTACACAAATGAGAGGAAAACTTTGGTAAATGCTCTATTTCAGTGTTTACGTATTTATGAGCATTAATATGGATTATCGTTGCTTCACATTCCAGGTCAATCAGATAAAAGCTGCATCCAACACTGACTATTCTGATAGTGAAGCAAGGGCGATGCCCAGCCTGGATTAGAGAACCAGGAGTAAAGCAACCCAGACCGTATGGATGGCTGTAGCCAAAGACTCAGCACGGGCCAGATTTGAAGCTTCATAATTCTGGAGCATGTCCAGAGGAGATCCACTGACTGCACTGGAGCGATATTAGATTAGAATTAATATCAACTGGATTCAGCCTGTGACTTTTGCTTAACATGGACCTTTTAGACTCCTTTCTGGCATATGTCCAGGGGGAAGAACCAGCCCATGGGTTGTGACATGTGAGGTAAGTACATATTAATCAAATCACCCCTTCTGCGCCTTAGCATCTACAAAAAGGGCAAACCTGCAGAGCAAGAGATGATCTTTAGACCCGGGTATTCTGGATGTGATGCTAGAGCTGTACAGTCAAAACTTACCATCTACATATGGAGCTCCTTCTGACAGCTTGCTGAAGCTTACACCATGGGCCATAATGCTATAGCTTCTTCTGGCTTTGTTGGCAAAAGTAACCAGCACTGTATCTCCCACTTCAGCTTTTATAACAGGGCCTTAAAAGACAAGAGTGAGAGAACATGTTAGAAGAGCTACCTTCTAATACATTTCCATCTAAACAAGAGAGGGCTGATTGGCAGCTGCGTGCGTGAAGTTCCCCTCTGGATTTAAGTGGACCTTCATTCAAACCCAACATAATGACAGAAGGGGGAAATATTCACTGTACCAAGTATTCCCAGGTGCTTCATGTCCTCTGACCAAACCTTCTTACTGAACGTTGCATCGGTATATTCCACGTAGCGCACTTTCCAGTATTGCCCTCCTATTCTGTCAGTCCCTTGTGTGAAATATATTGCAGATTCACTGTGGAATTAACAAATTGGATTGGTTAAATAATCTGAGGTTCAGGCAGAAGCCTTAATTTCAGATAGAGCTGTGACTCCAGACAGAAGACAAATGACGCCCCCAAGCTGCTAGTTAGCATACACTTTTCTAGCAAAGGGTGCTAGAAATTCAGTAATTCAAATTACTGATTTGAATTACATTTATAAATTAGTTGACAAATGGACATTTATTGTGCATTAGACTTTCATGTGTTTAACCCCAGTTTACTTAGGGAGATGTCTATGCTAACTTACCTCTAAGTACCTTAGGGCAAGACCTGTGCCATTAACTGTGTACAATGTTTCTAATCCTTGTTAGCTTTCTTGGGAGATACTGTAACACAAATCATCTTCGTTAGTAGTAAAAGGGGGGCAAAATCTGCCATTATGGCACTTCCAGAGATACACCTAGTGTAAGTGTGAAAACTGCCTAAGGAGTTTCAATGTACACTCATTAACTCTGTTGAACTTCATGTACCTCACAAAGGCACAAAGGGCTCACTTTCTCCCTGGACTTAATGGATCAAGATAAGTGCTTCCAGAAGGCAACTCCAAGCACTGCAGTTAGGAATCTAACTTCCTGGCACGGTTGTTGAAATCCATTCCTCCCTGCCCCTTTCAATTAAAGTTAATAACAGTGCAGGACCTAGCCCTGGTGAATCACTGGGGAAGTCTCACCCTGACTCCTGAAACTAAAGTGCAGCAGGAGAGGACTAGAAAGCTTACCTGCCAGTGGCATTCAAACCCTGCCCAGTGAATTTATCGTAACCGTCAGGTCCATAATTCCAGAGCACTTCTTCAGCAGCGATATAGTATCTCCTCTTGTGACTGAGTGGCGAGGGCCGAGACAGGTTTTTGTGGCAGATCTGAACATCGTACAGTGCCTCCATGCCACCTGGGAGGAGAAAGAGTCTGGAGACAGTCCTTGGCCAACTGCAGAGCTAGTGACCTCATGGGTACAAATGCACAATCAAAACTCTCTAGAAGCTACATGGATTGGAAACAATTACTAGGGTAATCTGTTTTTAAAGACATCCTCTGCCTACACTGGGACAGATGTTAATACCCTTCTCTTGCACGGTGGTACTTTATGCCACAGGTGAAACCCACTGACATCAATGACAGTCTTTAGTTGGCTTATCTACTCAATTCTTTAATCTGGGTAAGGATGGTAGAATGATTTTGGGAGTCAGAGTGCCTCATGAAGTGTGCAAAATGGCATCACCTCCCCTTGACTTTCACTGAAATAGAGGCTGGTTATTACCACACTGAAAAGATCTGTTGGTTGCCAAAATCAAGTCTGTTTTGCCTAATGAAAATCCCACTGAAACCAATGTGCAAGTTCTCAGAAGCAAAGATTCTCCCAGCTCATCTCTGATACGATAACTTTATAGTGCTGTTGTAAGACCTAGTTTATGATATGTGCTTTTGGCCTATCACACCACACAAATATCACATCATCATCAAACTCCTTCATGTTAAGGTTTCTGAAAACCCTGCCCATTTTTGTCTGATTTCTGTAAAGGAAAAAGCAATGAAGTGTTCAGCTGCCATAATTTTCTTTATGTGCTTTTTATGTGGTATTGGTTTTATTTTATTTTTATGTGTTTCTTTATGTATTTCTTATTTACAACAAAAAATGATGATGAAGGGTCCTCTCATTGCTCATAGAAAACATGGCATCAGCACTGGGTCTAGCAAGCCTTCCTCTTGTGAATTACACAGCTAAGTTATTCATACTAGCTGAAGATTTGTCCCACCATGTGTAATTTCCACTGGCGACTAAACTCATATTCATGATGTTTATCTGGTGAAGTACTTCCAAAGTGTTCAGTTAGTCACCAAAAAAAAGGTGTGAAATCCTGGAAACATCTCTCAGTTTTCTTTTCCAAGCATAATAAAGGCTGGAACTTCTGGAAGGATCAGGGAGATCTATAGCAGCATACCTCGTAAGTGCTCGTTAACCTGGCACGTTATCAGCCACCTCCCGGGGTTCCCAGGAGTCATCTCCGCTGTGATGAATGTTGCTGGGAACAGACCAATGACATCTGCCCTCTGGTCTCTGCTGATGAACGTGTGGCCATAGAAATACGCAGCGTGGATATCTATCTCGCTTCCCATGCCAAACAAGTGCCAGGACATGGAAGTGTCAGCACACATCTCCAAGCCGGGGAGATTGCCATAAATATAACCATTAATAGCTAAAAACAAAAGTATGAGACTTTATGAGAGGTGAAAGAGAAGTGCCAAGTGCCTCTGACCCCATTTGTAAGGATGATCCTTTGCTGGCCCAGGAAAGAAACTGTCTCAATGTCCACACTTTCAAGGCCCTCACAGGCTCCTTGATCATTTTGAACATCCAGTTTACAGCTCTGGGTGATCAAATGGCCAAAATTCTCTGGTTGGATCTGTGAAAAACTTCCTGGGTGATATCAACACTTACAAAGGCCAAGTCATCACCAAAAAGGCCTGATAATGAAGTCAACTTGTTCTGCAGCTACTTAACATGTCTGAAATCTGTTTCCTCTTATTCTGAGTCACAAATAAGCCATTATATGCCAGGCTTAAGCAATTTAGATTTGAAAATTATGATATCAGTCGAATCAGTCTAGTCAGCTGTCTCTTCCTCAGCTTCCACCTGACAGCTTATCAGGACACTAGGAGAATTAGACTCATTCTTTGCAAAATGTTTTAGCTCCTAGGTTCCATGGAACACCCAAAATACAGAGAAATGTCTGGATTTAACTTCTTACACCAGATCTCCAAATGGCACAACGTACTATAGGCCAACGGATATCTAAGGAGTGGTTGTACCAGCCAGCTCACCACCCACAGGGTCCTTTGAGAAATGCTGGGCTCTTCCAATACACACATCTCCAAGTGCTCTGCAGATTGCTTTTCTCTTTTCACAGCTGATCAGTGACCAAATCGCTTAAATCTGCTGCCCAAGATAAAATGCTAAACAAATGGCAGAGCTGGGCACGAAAGCCAAATCTGTAAATCAGTGCATTGTGCTGTATTTATGCAGAGGCTTTTTATCAGCACTTCTTCCACATCCTGACCCCATTTACCTGCTGATACAGGTAAAGGAGAGGCATCACAAGGGACAGACAGTCCTACTGAAGTGAAAAGAGCCTGGTCACTGCTGTAGGTCACCATTTGCTCAAGAGTCCTGCTCACCGTGCATTCGGTTGCTGGTCTGGAAACCTTCATCCTCTTTGTCAACTGTGGCTGGTTCTAAGCAGAACGTGTTTATATTCTCATCGAGATACCAGCTGAAGTTTTCATCTACAATGCTAAACATCAGGGCAAAAGCGTTAGCAGCACCAGTCCCTTCTATTGAGGTCTCATCTGCAGTTCCTAAATCATAAACGAAAAGGAAAGTGATAAAAAAAGCCTTGGAGAGGATAGAATTTAAAAGTGACAATAATTTTGGAGCACTTGAGGAAATACAGTGCTCTGCCCATGATCTATAGGCACCTAATTTTGAAACTCACCTAATTTTGCTCGCCCCCCAACAGACTTTGAACAGATGAGTGCCTCCAGAAGGCAAGTTCATCTTGTCTAAGTTAAGCTGATATTTCAGGATCACTTTAATTTGACATAAGCACTAGTATCTGCCAATATCTGTGGTCCCATTTTCCCCATCTATGTCCCACTGCACCCAACCCTGCTCTTCAGTCAGTGTTAACAGCTCTGTGTCTACACAGTAAGCCAGGTCATGGGCCTGACTGATAGGGCCAGAAACCAGTGACTTTTTATTTTGACCAGGAATTGAGGAGAGGCAAGTTCTGTTGCATTTCCATTGCATTGAAGTGACTGGTGAACCATACCCTCGGAATGGCCATTTAAATGTGGCTCGCCATCCATGGACTAGCAACAGAGCCTGGACAATTATCTAGGAGTAGATAGTCAAATTTAAGAAGGCTGAAGGCAGAATGAAAATAATCTGTCCAGGCTAAGTTCAGTATCATTATCTGAGTGACCATTCGGAGAACAACCTGAGACTAAAGGAGTGGCAATATTGATCAGCCTATTAATACTCACTGACAGGTTTAGACTTCATCCAATCATTCAGTCTACCTCTGAACCCAAGAAAAGCTTTGCTTCCCCTGTCTCCTACTGAAGGGAGCCCCAGAGCCTTGCTGTCAGTCCTGTAAGGAGCCACACACCACCTCTGGACAGAGGGCTACAGCAGTAGCATCATGCAGATATCCACCTTGATGCATTCAAGAGCAAACATGCAGATAACCTGGCCTTTCAGGCTAGGACTGTTCTGAATGTGCTATCTCCTGGTTTCATGTATTATTGCAGTCATTGGCTCAGTTTCATATACTCAGGCAGCTCTGCAGAATTCAAAAGCTCTCTGGGAGAATGTAAGTCTGAGACATTTTAATTGTGTGAGTTAAGCTGGAGACCAGGCCTATCCTTCCCACATTGAAGTATTTCTCTTTTCCATGTACAAGACCTGCTTCACTTACATGTTCTGTATATAAAATCAGGGCTGATTTTGTACTGTGGGAAGTACTGAAAAGAGGTGGCAGAGTTACACATGCCCAGGGGGAGAAAGGGATGGCTGAACTGATAGAGGGGAGAGAGGTAGTACATGGTCCCTGTTGGCTCCAGTGCAAAATCAGCAGGCTATAAAGTACACGGGACAGGCTGCCACCTCAGCAGTTCGGTGCACATCCCCATATGGTTGTAACAAACAACTCCTGAACAAAAATAGATATATAATCTGTATGGGGGAAAAATGACGAAGAACATTGGGGTTTCAAATATGTAAATGCCAATGCCAAAGTCACCTGCCCAGCCTTGTTTTCATTTCCTGGTCAATGAGTCCTTTGCTTGTCCTGCAATGATCTCAGTTTGGGACCATTTATTTTTGGTCTCGGCCATGACTGGCTGGCCACAGAGCATGCTGCAGTCCCTCCACCAGCCGAGGCAAATGTCTTGTGAAGCCAAAGGGGAGCAGGAAGGGGGTTGTCCCAGAGCTACAATACCTACCCTGGGATGCTCCTGGAATGGCCCAGCTATTCCTTGCCCCTTTTTATGGGCTATGTAGGGATAGACTCTAGACCATCAGGTTTATACCTGTAAGCAAAAATGACTGTTAAGATGCCAAGCTTGGCAGAGGGGCTGCTTTGTCACTGTTTCTAGCTCAGTACCTTTTTTACAAACCAGCAGTGGCCCAATTAAACCAGATGCAATATCTCTTGGTGTGTCAATGTGAGAATGGTAAATCCAAGTCAAGCAGTTTGAGTCTGCCAAAGTTGGGGAATAATCTTTCCTTACTGGCCATGTGTAAGTGTAATTTCCACCGGGAACAACAAAGTCGTCCTCTTTGCTTTTACCACCGGTTCCATCAGGGTAAAGTGCTCCTAATACATTAAAAGGAAAAAGGAAGCTTTTAGGCCCCCCCTTAACTGTTTTCCTTAAATAAATGTGTAATTTCTTCTATTTTATCACAGATTTGTAAAATAATAACAGCACTCACAAACAGAAACACTGAGAAATTGTGAAAAATACCAGAAGTTTTCATAATACCATCAAAAAATGTTAAGAATTAAAATATATTGTTTGTCAGTAGACAAAACTCTAAAAATACATTGTCCCTAATTTTTTATTTGATTCTTTACTCTCATCAGTCATCTACAGATTTTGTCAGCTAACACTGTATATCTTTTCACAGAAAACTGATGAGAGTAATGAATGTAAGCAAATCCATACAGTCCTTGAACCAAAACAGACACGCACAGGTTTGAGAATCTGAAAATTACATCATGCCTGTTACAGCCCCACTGGTAGGAAAACATTTACTTACAAGAACTCCATCTACTCAAACAGACTAGAAGTAGAAGGGAGGAGGAAAGGTGCTTTGGTGACTTATTATTCAGGAAAATAATTCAGGAAAAAAGCCCCACCTAACCTGTTCCAGTACTGGATTTAGCCCAGGCGTTGAAGGTTTGTGGCAAAAAGTTTTAAGAGACGAGGCTGTTCCTGGTTTTAGTCATCAGCTGCAATTACTAATGAGTTTATGAGAGGATGATCTAAAGTCCTCTGATGTCAGTGGGCAGAACAATAAATACTTGGACAACTTTTAGGTGTGATATTAGCTACTCCGGGGGGAAAGGAGAGGAAAAGGCAAACCAGCTTTTACCTTCAGAGTCCTTGTCATAGAAGACCCCATGTGGATGCACAGAGTATGGGCGGGAACCAAAGTTTTTTAGATGGACGATAAAGACATCCTCTTCTTCTGCTTTCAGGACTGGCCCAAGAAACCCCAGCCATGCTGCTTTGGGGATCTCCTGGGAGTAAGAGTCATCTGTGAATTGCCTAAAAACAGCCTTTTTGTACACACGTCCTATCCGGTTGGCTCCTCTTGTCGCATACACACTTGCAAACCTAGTGTGGGAAGGGAAAATAACTTAGAGACCAAAACCTCATTTAAGACCTGATCAAATAACTGGTGCTTGCAGTGCACATAAATAGTTCCCAGGGGTGTATCGCATAGCTGGTGGAATAAAACCTGAGGAATAAACCTGGAGAGTGCTAGGCAGGGTCCAAGTCCCTTTCTGTGCAGTAACAGTCATCTCTCTTGCAGTTCTGGTCTTTAGCATGGTTACTACAAGTCCTCACGTGAGGATCAGCCACTCAGGCCTTTCTATACAGTTTTAGCAGATTCTGCCTGTTTTGAAGGTTTGAAACCTAACATCTGAAAGCATGACTGTTCAGAAGGAAGAGAAAACCAAATAAGAACAATTCCAAGCAACTAGTTTGACACCCCAGAGGAGTGGCAGGAAATATTTTGCATTAAATACATCATTTCTACATTCCAGAGTCTGCTTAGAGCAACTCCAAATGATGGAGAACCCACCATAAGGTCAGTGGTTGACATATTATGGCTATTAAATACCTGCTCCCTTCAAATCCTGAATTGCATTTGTAGTCTAATATCATCTAGCTCCACACTTCAACCACTGGTTCCCATCAAGCCCTCTCTCAGATCAAAGAAACCACATACCATCAAGAACTTCTTTTCTATGCAGGCACTTGCATAAGTTTTAATTAATTGACTAAATTGCTTTCTACCCTTCTGCACAAACCAAGTACACTGACATTCTTCATGCCACAAATCTTTCCTGAAGCTCTTTTCTGAAAGTCTTCCATTATTTCTCTATATCTTTTGAAGTCTGAACACAAGAGCTTCACACAATAGGCAAGTAATATTCCAACTAAAGGCAGAGGTGCTCCCAGTAAATGTTTCTTACACAGATGGAAATTAGTTTTTCCCTTTTAACTGTAACATCACACTGCCAAGCCAGGCTCATCCCTTCTGTTATGATATAAAATCTTCTTTTACTTCTCTCCAAGTTACAGCTGACAAGTACGATACACATTCTTCATGCCCTTCCTTCCACAAAGAAGGTGGAAATGAACCCCTTTGTTACACAACCAGCAGTGGATAGAATGACAAATTTCACCGTAGTTGTCTACTCCATGAGTTTCTGCATCCCCTGAAGACTGTTTGAACTTTCATGTTTCCTAATAAACTCATAAAAAAGCTGAGCTAGAATTTTCCTGAAGTATCACAGGCAGAAATACAGCAATTTTGTGTTTAAAGTGAGTTTATCTGACTGGCCAATTCATCTGATTGAACCAGTTATATGTAGGTGCTTTTGTGCAGTGCCAGCAACCTACACGCTGGATGTCATATGAGATGAACTATAATCTACTATAATTTCTTCACCATAAGATCCATTACTCTCCCTTTTCAAGCCACAACTCACAACATCCCCCATCTGTGACCTCCATGACCACTGTCTAAGCCAGTCCCTGAAGCGATACAAAAGCCTCCAAAAAGAATGCTTTTTCATTGAAAAATGTGCTTTGTACAAATAGAGACATTGCCAATGATACTGCTGCAGCAGAATAAGTTGGCTAGGATGGAGGGCAAGGGACAGAAGCTTCTCAGTCTGTTGCTTCACAGAATAACGTGTCAGATAAATACACCTGAAAAGCGTGGTTAAGGACTGAGTTGCCAAGAAGTCTGGATTTTCAGTGAATTAGCAGGTCTGTAGTAACTGTCTGCATATGTAGCAAGACCTGGCGAGTCACACCATGCCCACCAAGAGAAGATACCTTCCAACACCTAGGGGGAAGAGCTGCTACAAGAGTACTACCACAAAGTAGTAGGTGGCATCAGCAGTAGTGCAGTGTAAATGCACATGCTTCCTTACCTCATGGCGATGCCTTCATGTGGCTATGCCCTAATTCGAATTAGAAATTGATTTTTAAAATGTTTTAAAAGAAATTTTCTGTAGGAAAATAAATAAAATAGATTTTTTCCCCTATTTTTTTTTCTCTCCAGAAAGTACTTATTTTCAGGAGATGTTTTTTCAGCAGAATTTTTCCCATTTCATCAGCCACCAAGTACTGTAAATGAGGTGCTGCAGTGGCACCATGCTTTCCTCATGACAACAGTGCCCTTATGCCCTTGGCTTTCTGGCCAGACAACATTGCACACTCTCCCACAACTTTACACCCTCAGGATACAGCCTCTCCTGCAGGAGAACTGTACCCCAGAAAAATGCACTTCTTGATCAGGCTTTGTCAGATGCTTGACATGAGTCTAAATCCTTTAAATGCATTGATTAGGGATTACAAAATCCAGTTAGGTTTTGAGGTTCAAGAAAACGCACAAAAACCCCTGTAGTTTTAGGCACTGGAGACTTTCTCATTGCCTAAGACATCCTGTAGCTTCTCTATTGTCTAGATCTGTGCCTGTCTTCTACTTAAAGCCATCTAGGAGTCAGGAAAAGAAGTCTTTTTAGTGCCAGCTTTCTGAAAGGAAGCCCATTCAAATCCTCCACTCATTCAGAGCTGCAGAGCCCACTGTCAGAGCAATGGGTATCAGGTGCAGCCAGTCACAGTGTAGGTGATGTTTTTCTGCGCAGGGCATCAAGCAACACAAGAGTCATGGAGCCAGAAACGGATCACAGCATGAAAGGAGCAACCTGGCCTCTTAGCCCTGGTTAATTATGGGGTTTGCTTAATCATTGTCCAAAAGAAAACAACCAATGAACTCTGGGAGAGAAATCATACATGCCACTGATGCCCTTGTTACAGACTCAGGTTCTTTCATAACTTCTGTTCCTCCTTTATCCACACTCTCCAAAGGACAGAAGTTTCCTACCCAAAATTCCCTGATGTTTGGGAGTTTCTTGGGTTGCAGACACTTCAGTCTCACTCCTCCTTCTGTCCAGGAGAGGTAGAGCCCAGTTCTTCTGTCTATACAGACATGTATTTTCGGCACATCCTTTAGGTTGCCCTCGGTACCCAGTAACAGAGCACACTGTGCTGTGAGTCTTACTCTAGGTGTCCAGACTGCCCCATTTCATCCAGGAAGACTTGGGTGCCCACCACAGCCTTGCAAGTAGGCAGTAGCTCTTTGCCTCTTTACAAGTGTAGTTGTGCTGCACATTGCAGTGCTCAAAGTCCGTTGCAGAAAGACTGCCCACGTTGGAGCTAGTGTCATCAGCCCTAGGAGCTCACAGAATCACAGAACAGTTTAGGTTGGAAGGGACCTTCAAAGGTGATCTAGTTCCAACCCCCCTGCAATGAGCAGGGACATCTTCAACTAGATCAGTTACCTAGAACCGCATCCAGCCTGGTCTGGAGTGTCTCCAGGGATGGTGCATCCACCACCTCCCTGGGCAACCTGTGGCAGAGTTTTACCACCCGCGTCGTAAAGATTTTTTCCTCACTTCCAGCCCGAATCTCCCTCTTTTAGCTTAAAACCTATCATCCTATCATAACAGCCCTGCAAAAAAGTCTGTCCCCATTTTTCTTATGGGCCCCTTTTTAGAACTGAAAGGCCGCAATAAGGTCTCCTTGAAGCCTTCTCTTCTCCAGGCTGAACAGCCCCAACTCTCTCACCTTTCCTCATAGGAGAGATGTTCCATCCCCCTGATAATTTTTGTGGCCCTCTTCCGGACCCTTTCCAACAGGTCCATTATCTCTCCTGTACTGAGGACTCCAGAGCTGGGCACAGCACTCCAAGTGGGGTCTCACCAGAGCAGGGTAGAAAGGATGCATGGGTACAAGCGACCTCTCCTCTGCACTCCCAGATGCCTGGATCATGAGCATGTAGCCACACTGTGGGGCTGCTATGTCTCTCCACCGCTACAGTGCAGCCAGAGATGTGCTGGAGGCAGCTGGCACAGCCCCAGTGCCATGGCCCCTGCTCTCCATCACTGGACCACAGAGCTTTTCCCCCCATCCTTCTTCTGTCTTTCAATGAGAGCTTCTTCTCAGTGCTCCATGAAGTCTCTGCTGCCAGTGCCGTTCATACCAGTGCATCACCCACCCCACAGTTCCTTCCACCCATCTCCTGAGTCCCCTGGAGATTTTCTTGTCTTCAGGATAGTGTCCTACTGACCTTTCATCTCCTATCTTTGACAACAGCTCTCAAACACCATTCCCTGTCTTCTTTTGATGATGTCTACTTCCTTGGGAAACACTTCATGTTCTCAACCACTGAGTTAAACATCCCCTTCAAATGCATCTCCTGGTTCATTCTTTTCCACCCACTGACTTTCCAATATGTTACTGCAGCAGGGATTTCTCTAACTGCTGTAATATATGGATGTTTAAACATCCAGTTTAATAGATGTTCTGTGAATCTGCCTTTGTCTCTTTCTTCCAGTGATCACAATTGGCCTATTCTACTGGATACTCCCTGTCAAAACATCTTTTATCTGTCATTTCTCTCCTGCCACAAGACAAACCTTCTGTCTGCTTCCCCATGCATCTCTGCTCACTTCAAACTGCTTCATCCTCCTGGTGGCTTTGTGATACTGCTGCCTGAACCTCTTCCATCTTTTTGATCTTGTGCCGATGTAAAAGCTGCTCTCCTAAGTCTTGTCTATCTCCCTCCAATGCGGTTGTCAGCCCGTGCTTCATGTACAGAAAGTTGTGATGATCAGCTAGTCCATCTCTTATAGGAAAAGGGAATTCTCCATCCTCTGGAGCTGTACCCATGCAAGCTTCCTGAATTCCCTCCATCTCCTCTAGTCAAGCCAGTCTTGAGGTTACATATAGAGGTATACAGGCTGTGAATCAGGACATAAAACATCTTGTTCAGACTAAGAAAGCCATGCAAATCCTGCCTTTTATTTCTGTGCTTGATCTCATTTTTCCAGTTGACCACTCTCAGCAGTTCTTAAGATCCAAGAAAAGTTGGCAGTGTACATGAGTGGGACAGGAAGTTATTAACAGAGAATTAACTCTAATTCCTTAAAATAAGTACGAACATAATTATAGACATTCATGTCCCTGCAATGATGAACACTACAACTCTTCCAAATGAGAGAAAGAGTAAAACAAGAGTGTCATGTAGATTCTGCTTCACATCAAGACTGGACATGCAGATAATTTGCCATCTCAGGGTTGAACCATGAGCTAAGTGTAATTTCTACACATATTTCTTTTATCACACAGGAAAAGTATTTTGCCGACATTTTAACTGTGTTTATGTTACCTTTGATCTTAAGAAACAGAGCTACAACCTAATAGAGGTTATTTTTTCAAGAGGTGCTTACACGAGTACTATGTTAAGAGTAGTAGTAACTACTGTAGTAGTGTGCGGTAAGAAATGGCAAGAGCTACACATTATGCATGGCCAAACTCCTCAGTAGACTGGAGCCAGATCTCCCACCAATACCATTTCAAAGCCTGCTGAGTTTGTTTGCCACTGTAATCACCAGGAAAAGTACTTCAAATAACTACCGGATATGGAGTCCCGAATTTTCTCCTTCGATTATACGTGCCCAATAGTCACTGTATGCTCCTGGGTGCAACTGTAGGCAAATGCAAACTTTCTTCTATTACCAATGTTCTACCAAAGTGCCATAGATTTTACACAGACAACCATTTAAAGAACTACCTTTATGGGTTTGTTCCCTAAAATCTGTTAGTGGTGAAACCTTCCTTATGCTCTACCCTCTTCACATAGAATCATAGAATGGTCTGGGTTGTAAAGGCCCTTAAGATCATCTAGTTTCAACCCACCTGCCATGGGCACGGTGGGGGCACCTGTCTCCCAACCATACTTTATGGCTGGGTTTATATCAGGGTTTTTTCTTCAAAGTTCCCCATTTCTCCAGTGGCTGAAGCAAGCCAGAACTGTGCCCACGGCTCCAGTCTGCCCCAATCATTTTAACCCTGGGTGATGTAGACTGTTCAGGGTAACCTTCTGCCAAACCATGACTCCCTGTGATGGCCAATATCTATGCTAGAGGGATGACCAGTGGAAGGGGACCAGTGGAAGGGAACCAGTGGTGTCAACTCACACTTGCAGATGATGCCCTGACCACAGAGCATCAAACACCAAAGTAAGTTGTCTGTCCCTGAAAAAAAGAGACACGATGTCCTCAAAGGGTGTTTTAGGCCATTTCTGACCCACATGAGCCACGGAAGAGTCAATCAAACCCATAAAACCTAAGACAAAGCTCTGAGGTGTCGCCAGTTAAGTGTGGTTATAATGGTTTCTTTCCCAGAATAAACTTCTGCTTCCCATGAAGTCAACAACAAAACTCCTCTCAGGCTTTATTAGAGCCAGGATTTTACCTTGAATTTCCTTTTGATGTTGACCCTTCCCACAGTGCTCATCTCTGCTGATGCAATTGGGTCGTTTGGCCGCATGATGACTTGGCCATTAGTTTAGTACTTGTGACGACAGTTTCACTGTCATTTATCTGGGTGGGATCTCCTCATAGGCAAACTGTACAAACTGTGTTTGATGTTGTGGTAACAAAAACCACCCGTTACTGTTGGTGGATGCAAGACTTGGCCCAGATAAATGCAACATTGGTGGTCTAAAAAAAAGGGGTGAGCTGTTATAGCATAGAATCACAGAATGGTTTGGGTTGGAAAGGACCTTAAGATCATCTAGTTCCAACCCTCTGACATGTGAAGGGGCACCTCACACTAGAACGCACCTGAAAGGACCTTAAGATCATCTAGTTCCAACAGTCTGACATGCGAAGGGGCACCTCACACTAGAACGTACTGCCCTAGGCTCTGTCCAGCCTGCCCTTGAACACTGTCAGAGACGGAGCATTTACCATATCTTTGGGCAGCCTGTTCCAGTGCCTCACCACCCTCACAGTAAAGAGCTTCTTCCTTATACCTAACCTGAACTTCCTCTGTTTTAGTTCAAACCCATTACCCATTGTCCTATTGCTAGTACCAAATTGATTTAAAGGGATTGTCAATCAAACTCTAATCCTGAGGGCTGAGCCACAGCAGGGAGAAAAATACTGCTGTACGTCAAGCCACAAGCCTAGGTGTATTCTTCTCTTGAAAGGCCATTGCTAATGTGACCATTAAAGGGAGCAGGCAATGTCTGAGCTCACCCTCTGACTGCAGCAGTATTCATGCCCTAACCTACAAAATCTCATAGGGATCTGCAGCAGGTCCAGCAACACTGACAGCACCTTGCACCCTGTGTGTCCAGTCCACTATGCTTTAATGAAGCCAAGTCTTTCTCCAGTTAATATCAGGTGGGAGGGCATGCTGAACACCTTCCCAGTTCACCTGGCCTCAGTGGCTGTAATTTAGATCTGTGATTTCCAAATTCCTGTGTGCTACAGAGAATGTCAGTTTAATTTCTGAAGGATAAACCGAGAGTGAAATGCTTTGGTTTCATTCATAACACTCCAAATTACAAGCATTAGTGGAACAGCTTGAGGCTTCAAGTAAACAAGACAAATGGCAGAGTCGAACAGACTCATTACTCTCTTTACATAAGAAACACCGATGCCCGGTAAGATACTAACTCTGTGCAAGCAGCAGGCTGGCCCTTGAGCACAGCAGCAACACCAGGACTAATAAAAATTAGCATCCAAGCAGAATAGTTGTGTTAACGAAGGGCTGCATTAATCAGCTCTGGCAGCCTTTTCAGCTCACACCCAGGGAGGTGCTGATGCAGCTCTACGGCTCCTGGCTCTGGAGGCAGCTCACTCAGCACCAGCACAGTGGGAACTAAGCAGTGTAGCTATGCCTGGTACCAGAATCAGCTCACCTGATTTCCAGCCCCATGCCTCAGTTACTGAAGTCTCCTTTCTCCTCTTTACTGCTAAAAACTATAGGTTTTAATAGGCTGAGGAAAGTATTATTGACTTTGGCACAGCAACATTGAAAATCACCTCTTAAACCTCACTATCCGATCCAGGTAACGTAACGCTTTCCATTACACACTTGCTAATTCAGCATTTCTATTAAGTGTTGAAGAATGGGTGGTTTTGATTATATCTCTGTGGACTAGCTGGAATCAAAGGGAGCATTCCTTTATGTGTATGCACTGACTCTTTCAAAGATGAACAGTTTGTCTGCAACCTCTTTATCTTCACTTCCCTATTGATAAAACTGGGATAGTGCCCCATCAGATGGGTGCTGTGAGGATGCACCACCAGGTGAGAAGTGCTAGCTTCAATGAGCATGAGCGTGGCTGCTTGCAGGACACAGCTGGCTCAAAATGCATTCCTGTCCCTACCTAGGAACCGATCCTTAAGTTTGTTTATGGAACTGTGTTTTTGATACTATCCGTATAAACCAATTAATTAGCTGAAAAGTAACCCATTAGTATAATGCTTTAAATTTACATTAGAGGTTATCCTAAAGAGCTGAATAGTCAAAATAGCTATTACCAGTTCACTATTTAGTCCTCATGTTTATACAGACACACTGTTATTCCAGAATATAGCACTTTATTCTGTCTCAGCTCAATACAGTTTGGAAATGGACTAAACTAGTTACAAGAATCATTTGATTATCCTGCATTTAGGGAGCTCATTGCAAGCAGCTCCCCAGCTTTGCAAACAGCTCCCCAGCTTTGAATGTAGAGTCCACATTAAAATCCTCTGTGGGTAAACCCTTTGGAATTAACATTTTGTAATTACTACATTACAATGATGACTGAAGACATAAACTATCTTCCCTCCCTGTCATACCACGTAAAAGGGATCACATTTATGTCACAGACTTTAAGGTAAATGCGCCACTTGATATTCAGGGGGCACAAAGTGCAGACAGCTTTTAAAGTACAATTTTCAGAACAGATACCTATCTCTCTGTAATATTGGGGTGGATTTACAAGTAGCTGCTCTTCACTTAGAGCTGAGTTATTTTTAGTGAGGGGTCTTCCCTCTCACTAGTTTAGTGAGAAACTTCCCTCTCTATTTAGGGAATGGAAAAATTAATCCTTTGCTAAAAAGCGTAGGGAAGTGATAAATTCAAGTGTTTAACACAACTGAAGAACAACCTTTCCAGTAAAGCTTATTTTCATAGGCTAGGAACAATTATTAGCCTGGATTCTACCTATAAATGTAACATCTATTGACTTGGATGCTACCTGGGACATCTACTTGTTAAAACCAGAAGCATAAAGAAGTGTTGAAAAATAAAACTCTTTCTTGCCTCCCACTTGTGGCAAATAATCTCCTTTATAACGTCCAACTGAGAATGATTCTTAAATTACTGCTCACCAGAGAAAAGTCTGGCATTTCCTGGGATTTCCGAAAAAATGAGAAAGGACATTTTCACTTCTAACTGCCAGGACACAGCATCCAGCTCCCAGAGTGCCTCCAGACCTGCTAGGGACTCCAGGACCTCCTCGGTCACTCATAGCTCCCACCCCAACCCCAAGCCTAGACTCAGAGGAAGTACCCCCAAACTATCTCTATATGTCAAAGATATCAATGACATCTTAAAACCACTCCTATACGTGTTTGAAGCTCATGTTGTAGAGCAGCACCAAGGGTTTGTGACATCCCCATCCCAATATCCAGGCCAGCTCTCCTGGTGTGTGAGGGACATGCCACCAACCCCAGCAGTGCAAGCACAAGAACAGACTCATGTTTTTCACTGGTCAAGGCTCAATTCATCACTGTGCTTACCTGTGCACATCAGTTTCAGCACAGCTGATTGCTGGGACTTCAGTATAACCATTCACTCTTGTATATTCAAGCACTTACCTAAATAGATTCCCTAAACGGAGGTCTCCACAGCTGCATACATTGCAGGGATATGTGGCCCATCTACCTGTGTCTCATTCGTAGGTACTACACACATCTGAATTTTACAAAGTTATACCAAATCCCCAGCTTTTATCATCTCACAGGGAGAAAACCTAAACTCTTTTGCCACTTGAACAGACTTCTATGTCTTATTGCAAAGAGCTGTGCTTGATTATGGCAAAGTTGCAATTTGCCTGTGGACAGCAAGTCCCAAAAACACCTGCATCTCCATGAAACGCACGGAGCCCACTATCTCACTTTTTTTCTTTTAAATATCAAATCCTTAATGTCACTTTCAGTACACACAATCACTTTGTTTAATCAACCATGGTGGAAGAGAAGTCAACCAGTCTACTCTTGCCTTGAAGCTGAAAACTCACTTATGACAACATCATCTGAAGAAAACCAAGAAAGATGCCATCTTAAGACATTTACAGCAACATTAACCACATCAGTCAATTTTCTTCGGAGCTGTCAACACATCTCCAATTTATCAGAGACTTACTTGTCCTCCAAGAGGTTTTCTCCTGTGATCAGATTTTTCCCAGATGGTGCATAGTCCCAGTACTCTTCCACAATCCCGAGGTAGTAAGTTCTCGTCTTTGCTTCCACCACTGCAAACAGGCAGAGGAATCCAAGAGCACAAAGGCAGCCACCACGCTGGGCGGGAGGCATTTGTAGCTGTGATTGCAAGTCTGGCAGCGGGCAGGCAGCAGCAGGATGCACCACAGAGAGCTCACCCCTCCCTCCCAGCTCTCGACAAGTTATAAATAAGGAATGGACAGGGCAAAGCTCCTCCTTTTCAGCAGGTTAGGACTGGGATAGGTAGAGAGCCTGCCTATGCAGAGCAGGGCTAGGGAGGAGGTTGCTGTCATGGCAGGACCTTTGCCAATCCTTCGGTGAATGTGTAAATTGCTCACTCACCTGTCAGGCTGGAGCCAGTTGGTGTTTTTTGGAAGTTTGGATGCTCTTTTGTTATTCTTTTTCCAGCCTAGGTGGTGTGGCATACGGGGGCAGGGTTGGGTTGGTTGTTTGTAGGGTTTTTTTGTATTTTTGCCATTCCTGCCAAAATCTTTTTTTTAATTTTTATTGTAACTCTTTTATGATGTCTGACATTTCTGAAGCTAGCATCTTGCTGCCTTCATTGGGGTATTTTTAATGATGTAACACTAGCTTATAATCCAGCATTATCAGAGAGAGAGAAAGAAATTGCCAGTACCTCTTCAAGGGGGATTTTCTGACCCATTTATTAACACTGCAAGTGATCTGAACATATTCAGTTTTCAAGTGCCCAAAATGAGGCCCTTCTTTACAAACATTTCTGGAAATTAGAGCCCTTGTAAAGTCTTTCCAGTTGGACACTTAAGAATTGAGGCACACAAAGATGACCCTTTTATTAACCATGGTAATTAGTGTGCCCACGTAGCTCTCTAGAAAATCAGTCCCTCCCTTTACAGCTTAACTTCCTCCAAGAGGACATCTCTATTACCATTTTGGCAAAGCCAAATGCAAAACTATATGACTATGACCTGATAGGATATTCTAAACCACTTAGGAAACATCCCCAAAGAAATCTCTGAGGTGACAAGACACTTTGCAAAATCCTACTGCACTCTTACTAATTTTTAACCAACTAAAGACATAAGAAGTTGCAGTTCTGGAATACAGCATTATTCTTGAGACTCATTGTGAGCTTCAATAGTTGTGAAATTCCCCTTTCAGCTCCAGAACCATCTGACTTCTTCCTGTTGAAACTAATGGTTACTCATGGCTAGGGATGTAAGAGGCTTCAGAAATGAATTTGGTAGCCACAGTTTTAATGTCGTCAGTGAAGACCTCAGTGATGTGAATGTGGTTTTATGTAGCAGTTGCATGAGGTTCACCCTCTAACAAGCAACAGCAACAACTACATGTACAATCAGCTGTGCTGAACGCCTCTCTCCTTCACTGTGTGCAGGTGCCTGAAGCCACACAGAGAGTAACTCAAAAAGTAGATGAGGTTCACAGCAGCCCAATATCATTTAATTGACAAACATTGAGAAGGAGAAGTGATAGGACAATACCAATGTACAGAGATCCTGCTCCTGTATGTCAGGTATATGCCCCATCCCTGGCAGTGTCCAAGGCCAGGTTGGACAGAGCCTTGGGCAACATGGTCTAGGGTGAGGTGTTCCTGTCCATGGCAGGGGGTTGGAACTAGATGATCTTAAGGTCCTTTCCAACCCAAACCATTCTGTGATTCTATGATTCTATGATACTCAGAAGCAGCACTCACAGACTTCCTGATAACCTTGAAGACCTTGCTCGTCTCTTCATTTTTCTGCTGCAAACCATATGCTGCACAACCTCTTACGTCAATCTGTATTCTTTCTTCCAAAATATGGATGTTTAAATATTATCTTCCTTTTCCATTGCTTTGTTGTGTCATTTGGTTACTCAAACGATGCCAGCTAAAAGTACTGTGGTTCTAAAAGGCATCATTAAGAAAGCAAAATGAAAGACAATGACTGCAGGACAGGCAGAGGCACAGCTCTCAAACATGAAGCTGTGGTGGGACCGATGGGTCAGCTGGTGGGTTATGAGGCTGTGGAAAGGCCAAGGTGGCACTTGGAGGTTAACAGGTCCTCGCTGGGACCCTGCAGCCTCCTGTAGTGATTATTTCTGTTGCCCAGATTATCTGTCCCAAGCCCAGGTGAGCTACAGACTTCATCTCAGTCACTCAAGCACCCAAGTTTACTGAACTGGGTGCCTGTTATGCAAATACTCATTGTCATAAAGTAGTAAGGATTTTGCATTTGAATAGGAAATATGCTTATTTAGAGGGTAACATGCACTTTGAATGAAATCGTATAGAGTTCAGTTGCTAAATCAGCCATTTGCATAGAATTAGAGATATTTAAAGACCAGGTACAGGGCAAGTTTCATCCAGACAGTTCTGCTATGACCTTCTGCCTGTTTGCTTTTTTGTAACTAAAGAATTCTGTTATATGTTAAACATAAATAGATACATACATGGACTCACATAACTCAAATGCATTGAGCTAATGGGGAACAGGAAGGGGGAGTGTCCAATTCTGAGCTGGCACCTGACTTCACTATAGTCATTTAAATAATAATAGTGCTATGTCCTAGTTTTTCTATTGCTTCTCTTGTGCCCAGGATTGGATCCTGGTTGCTTTCTTGCTAGAATAACAATCCAAAATTCAAATAGGAAGTTAATTTCTTTGTCTATTACTGTAAAACTTATTTGTGTAACAGGAATAATCTGTGGGCATTAGCACCCTATATCAGCAATGTGTTGTAAGTCTGGTAAACGCCTTAGCTTGGCTTCAGCATTTACTAGATCTGGCAACTTGTATACCCTTTGCATCCACACATTAACACTTAATCACCTTGTCACATCATTTAACCCAGGCACATTTACATTCCGGAGAGGTGCTGTGGGCATGACTCAGAAAAAGATGAAAGAACAGCTATTTTGCCCTTGCATAAGGAAAATTTCTGGGAAGCTCCCCTCCAGCAGTGAGGTAATGGGATTAAGTGTGTCACTTTGTTCAGGATCCTTTCAGAAAAAGGCTTAGATACTGGCTCCTCTGAGACTTTCCGTCCCTCTGAAGGCTAAAATTAGTGCATGGTTGCATTTCGAAGTTTTGTAATGAGGAGCCATGTTCACAGGTCTGAAGAGCAAACATCTTGAGCACCAGTTTGTAAATGAGACCTGAAACATCACCAGTGGAGCTTTCTTTTTAAGCACATCTGGAATGATTGCAATAATTATCTTAAGTTAATCAACTAAGCCCAGACTTGGGCCAACTAGAATACCTAAGTTAACCTTGTGTTGGTCATAAGGTCAGTGAAGAGAGATGCTAGATGTGCTGATCTTCTGCAGTTCCTTGAAATTAGGTGACATAAGTTCACAGATAAGGACTTTATTCAGACAGCCTACTACTGAAACCCACCTTGCATTCTCCATTGAGCAGACCACGAGCTGATGTTCAAGAAGATTGACTACACTGTTCCCTCTGCTTCTTCTTGATAACAGTAGAGATCCCATTCATAGACATTCCTTCCTGGTCCCTCTGCTATGTTGGTTTGTGTGTTCATTGCAGTCCAGGTTGGGCAATTAGTCTGGCTGTTTCCAGCATAAGATTACCCTTAGCTGGTGTTGCCACCAATATGGAGCTCTGTCTGTAGTGACCATCCCAAGGTGACAAAGAGTGCCTGTGGTAAACCTGGGAACTGAGTTACACCCTCATAAATTTCTCACCAGTCTTTTAACCAAGCCATACTCTTCCTTCTCAGTTTTCCCACATTCTTCAACCACAAACACATATTAAATGCAAAAGCCTCATTGTACATTTGTGAAAAACAATTTCTATTGCACTTTCTAATCATTTTCTGAGCAGAAAGTAAACCTCATGTTATAATCTTGGATAGTCATACAAGGTGTATCTGAACTACTTTGATCTTGTGAGTTCACACTGGTAGGTTGGAAATCTCAAAAAACAGGTGCTCTCCAAGGCATCTATTTGCAATTCTGGATAGGACTTTGATGAGAAAGGCTTCCTTGCCATACACAGCACTTCCCAGGAGCAGCCCAACTCTGAGTGCTGAAACTGTTGGAAAGACAAGAAGGCTGCTATAATGCCAAGAATAACAAGGATCTGCAACCAGTGAGGATGTTGAAGGGCAGCTGTAGCCCATATTACAGGTGGCCCGGTGTGGAACTGACTCACATCTGCCCAGAAGTCTTTGTGGCAGGATGGAGACTGAACCCAGCCCTCCGGATTCCCACGTCAGAGCCCACATGGCTCTCCACCGTTGCCTTCCAGCCATTTGAGCTCAATACATGCACCCTGCTCAGGGTCACAATTGGGCATTTACCACAGTGGTTGCCTGGAGATCATCAGAGCAGAATAATTTTCTCTGCACATCTCTATGCAGACACTCTCCTTGCAGAACAGCTACTTTGGTACATGACAGTTGTAGACAAATCTTGAGTCAAGGTGTGAAATGGAAAAGAGGGGTCCTGCGATAACAGCAGCAGCCCACAGATCCTTTCTTTTCCATTATGGCCTTGAGCCAAAATCCTATATGCCACACCAACACAAAGGACAATCCTATAGCTGAATTCAGACTTTAGAGAAACTAATTATACACTGGAAAATAAAGACACTTAAATTCAAAGGTTGTAAATAATGAGAAGGAAGGCATTTAACAGTGTACTGAAAGGAGCTGCAAGTTTGAAGAGATTATACTAAATTGCCAAATAGGCTGGGCAAGTGAAATGCATTCAGCCACAAAAGCCATTAAAGCAAAGCTAAAAAAAGGGAAGTTTTGATCCTAATTAAGAGGAGAAGCTTGCATGTGGTAACTCATGTAATATCTGCACTGTTAAAACAAGGCTAATACCTCAACAGAACTTCAAGGTACATTATTTATGGGTTTCAGTGTTGCTACCTATTGTAGTACCTAACAAACATGAAAGAGCCTAACATTACATCATCTCTATGGGTCAGAGAGTGTTCATTAACCCTATTATACAAATAAGGAAAGAGAAAGGATAGGTAATGTCTAAGTGCTCTGACAGTAAAACAGCCTGGTCTCCCGGCTCCCCATCCAGCACTGGAAGCAAGGCGACAGCCCTCCTACCTACAGCCCTGCACCTCCCTTCTGAGCATGAGTGGTGGACACCAGGGTCTCAATGGACTTCTGCTTTGTGGGAGTGATGCTGTGACCCAGTTGCATGGCAAAACCCTTTTACACCCACTTTTGCTGCCTGCTAGCAGGAGGACCAGTGCTAAGATCTACCTCAGCTCTGCTCTGAGCAGCTCTACTGCCTGCCCAGCCTCCTCCAGCTGTCCTATGGGCATCACGCAATCCTCTTCCATCATGTCTTGCTGCACTGACCTACTTACTTACTCTGGAGGAAATGTGGCCTTTTTGCTTTCCTCCTTATGAGATCATTGCCCCATTTTCTCCATGGGTAAATAAGGGAGCTGTGGTAAGAAACCCTAGCACTGGAAAACTAACCAGGACTATTTAAAGCAGGTAGCAGAAGGGAAGGTATTGAGCATTACAGGAAGAAACGAAAGAAGTGATGTGATTGCATCTGCACAGGTAGCTTCCAAAGTGCTGCAAACTCACCTCTGCCAGGCAAGCCAGACCCAGCAGTGTTATAAACCTGCAAATTCCCAGCAAGCAGGTGACACTTGGCTTGGGGTCTGCTCACTAAATGGGAGGGTGTTTTGTGCAGTGCAGGAGATAACAGAAGTTACCTGCTGCCCGGACCACTTCTTCTGTCCAGTTTCTCTGCCTGAAAAGGAGAAAGTGGGGAAAATGCCATGACCTTGTAGAAGCTTGGATGATTGCCTACGGTGAAATGGTGCGATTTACGGGATCTGCAGGTGGCTGCCAACACTTCCAGTGTCTTTCATCTGTGTCTGTGAAGCTTTGCAATAAAAAGCAGCCCTACTGCTCTTAAGTGATTTTTGTTGCTTCCTAGTTGAGCAAGCTTGTGTTACAGCCAGAGTACCATTCCTAGAATGGAAACCTTTCAGGTCTGGTATTAAAAAGGAAAATAATTTCCACAGAATTAGAAATTCCATAGTCCGTGGAAAAACCCCTCTCCCTTCTACCAACCCACCTACTGTTTTAAGAGCTTGCTGTGGTCTTCCAAAACATAAATTGACTTTATTCTATCATTCCGAGTTTGTACTGAATCATACATAGTCCCTAGTCAAGCTCTTGTCCAGTCTCTCCTTTCCCCTGCTAGGTACAATACTGAGAGGTGTGAGCATCTTTGGTTTAACAGAGACATACAGGAGACAAGGTAACTGTAAGACCCCAGGGATGGGTCAAGGCTCTTGGCATCTTTCTTTACAAATAATGGCTTGTGAACACTGTGGCAGGGATCCAGCCTGGTAAGCCCACACCATCATACAAGACCCAGATGCAGATCCCCCTTCAAAAGGGTTACAAAGCAAAAGGCAGAATGATGCAAATGTGGCTGCACCACTCTTGGGACCAAGCTGGAGTATTTCAGCACTGGAGCCCACTTACATTTCTGAAATGAGGACTAAGTTACCCTGCTTTGCCTGCTCACAGTGATGCCAGCATGGGGTCAGCAGAGCTTCCTCCTTTCCCAGGCCAGGTTAGTAGTTTGGATGGGAAACTTCATGAATCACAGCGCCTGAAATGCTTCCTTCAGCTTCTGTAGGATTTGGGCAGATCACACAGATCCACAGTCTGTATGTTTTGGAAGTAAAAAGTGGGCAGCAGACCCCACCTGAGAAAACAGCCTGAGCCTCAGAAGTGCTGAGCAACCTCCAGTGGAGGAAACATGGTTTCAGCTGACTAACTGTAAGTACTCAGTTAACCTTTGCTTCTCCTCGTGTGTGCTCATCTGCAAAGTGGGGATCATTATACCTGACTCCCTCTCCAGGTATTTGGAAGCTAATTTAGCTAATGCTTGTCAAGCACTTCAACGTCTTCAGATGAAAGGAGCCGCAGATAGGCAAAGCATTGCTATTACTATTCATTATTTCTATTGTGCAAGTAGACATGAAAGGAGCAAGGGTGATGATTACTCGCTTCCTTTACAAGTGGCAAGACACAGTGCAAATACACAGACAGGGACCCACCCTGCCCTGCAGTGATCCTAATCTTACCAGCCAGATAAAACAGACAAAGAGCGAGGAAAGGAGCACAAACCCAGAGAAAAGCAAAGCATGTACTCACTTCCCACACACAGGTTTGGGTTTATTTTTGCAACAACTGCTTTTAAAAAGTGCCCTGGTAGACAAAAGCCACAATATCACTATTCTTGAGGTATTTAAAAATCACAGGTCAGGCTCTCAAAAAAAGGAATAGTTTTTTACCAAAGGTAGTAAATACTAATTCTCCTTATTTAGCCTCTGATTTCTGAGCAGATCAAGCTTCCAAGTTTTTCTCTGCAG
Source organism: Nestor notabilis (assembly GCF_000696875.1). Lineage (NCBI taxonomy): Eukaryota > Metazoa > Chordata > Aves > Psittaciformes > Psittacidae > Nestor > Nestor notabilis. Next base: position 46,957 of record NW_009931444.1, on the reverse strand, counting down.
CCACAAGGACTGAAAATGTTTCACTCGTAGATAAAAAGTCAAAGTTCTCAAAGAACAAGTGTTGAAGTATTTGGATGTGTGAGACAAACCCCTGGCAGTAACAGGTTGCTGTCAATCAGCTGCTGGGCGCACACCACAGAGGAGTTCACATGCATTGATGAGATGCTCTGCAGTAATTTGTTGCTTTATCTAATGCCTGGCTAGACAGGCAGGTGGGTAGAGGAGTAAGAAACCCAAGTGGCTCCCAGCCAGATGCTGAAGCATCTCCTGTGTGGCTGCAAAAGGGCTGGTGGTGGCTCAGTGGAAGGGGTGGGAAGCATGACCACAGCCAGTGGTGTAGTGGGGTTGGAGTGTTATGGGGTGACATGTGCCAATCAGCACATCTTCACCACAACTCACATCTTCAGAGTGTGAAGGTTCACAGAGGCTGATTCAAGTGCTAGCGAGTACCAGGCTAGCAAACAGTCAGGCATCTGCATCCCTCACCTCCTTCAAGGGACAGTTTCAGCCCATCAGTGGAAGGAGGTTGTAGCTGGATCTGCAACGTCCTGGATGAATCCAGCAATCACCGAACTTTCCTCTGACTGCTGCATCAAACCTTGGCTTTCTTGTTTGCTTTTTCCCAAGGGAAAACATCCAGTTCATTAAATTCCAGATGTGAATATTAACTCTATTTTTTGGGGGGAGCTTATCGTGGGATGATGTTGCCTAACGCAAGCCACCACCCGGCACGTCTTTCGTCCTTGCTCCCTCTAATGGCCACAGACTTCATGTTTCATTGCCTCCCTGTGCTGCCGGCAGGGCACACGACAGGCGCAAAGCCCCAGCGCTGCACAGTACCTACCAGAGGACGCCCTCCAGGTTTCCATTTACTTGATGTGTGTGGGCTCATGTCTCACCTCGCTGCTTTATGATCCTGCCTCCACCGAGTATCTTCCCTCTTAACACTTCCCCGGGTTCTGCCTTTCTTCCATCCTCTGGAGACCTGGTGTCATCGCAGAGTTAATGCACGTCCTGCCCTTAGCTCAGTTTATGCCTGCACCCTAACATAAAGAATGGGTTGCACCAGCGAGGGATGGCAGCAGCGTATGCTGGACAGTTTGTTTGTCTTTTTAAGCCTAGCTTTTTGATGTCTTCCTCATACCAGATGTGGAGGAGCTGTAGACTCAAGCCAGTTGTGCTACAAGAACCAGGGACCGAACTCCTTGGCAGCCACCACTGCAGGGATGGACGTTATATATCTCCAAGGATGGAGACAGGCAGTGCACACCTTTTCAGAAAGGACCTTTATTTATGTCCACTTTTGGTACCTTATTTTAGACAACAAACAAAAATACCTACAGTCCACCCTCCCAGCATCCCCTCACACTCAGAAAAAGCCTTGAAAATGCCCAGGACATAGGAACAGAAAAGTATAAACAGTTTGAAGAAGGAGATTGCTTCATTTGGGGGAAAATTTGGTGATGTGCTTGTGTGTGCAGTCGCACAGACAATTCCTTCCAGAAACCCAAGCAGGGCTAATAAATTTCCAAAGGCACTTCCCACATTGGGAAATATTGCCCTAATTGCCGTGGGTCCTTCTGCTACATAAGGTATGTGGAGATTTAAAACGCTGTTCTGTCCCGCAGTGGGCTCAAACTAACAACTTCAGGGTCAGCAAGGGGATAGATTATCCTTTCTTCAACCAGGCAGCACCAGCTGGTAAAAAACCTTAGGATCTGAAGACCAGATGTATTTTCAAAGACTTATCCAATTTTTCCACATATTTCTCTGATGCAGGCAAAGCAAGTAGGAAGTACTTTCACTAGCAAGCAATAATTCTGGCTACAAACCTGGCCTTATGTACATGTTTGGAACATGACAGCTATGCACATACTAGTATTGATTTTCTTTTTGTTTTTCTTCTGGCACAGATCCATCTGGGGATGGCTAATGAGAGGACAGTGACCCCTGAAATAACAAAACACAAAGATTGCTTCTAACCTCTCAGCTCTTGCCCTCCTCTTTCATCCTGGTGGGAGTCACTGCTCCGGGTGCCTCAGCTTTAATCTCTCACAGGCTATCTGGCCAAGCCACGTGTCTCCCAGTCTAATCAAACCCACCACCATGGACTACAAAAACCTTCCTGTCAAACAGCTCCAAAAAATGCAGTGAGCCATTTTTGACGAAACCTCTGTTTTTTAGTATGTTTCCAACATCTGCTCTTCATTACTGAAGGCTTCCTGAGAGACCCAGACACTTCAGGGCAGGTTAGGAAGGGAGCAGAAGTCGCACCAGAAGTAACAGTTCTCCCTTTTGGTGGGGTAAGCAGGGGCATTTTCCAGTGGGTACTGTTGTTAGCTGCTAATTCACCTGCACCCTGAGCACATACTTGGACAAACCCCACTGACAAAACCCAGGGATGAGAAATGTCTTTCAGCCAAAACCAGAATGAAGTGTTGCACGAAACCAGCAAAATGAAAGCACAAACCTGTAATTATTTTAATACTGGATAGTGACAGTGTTCTGTGTTAGGAACACAAACAACCTTTGGCCACAGGTCATGGTTCACTGACATCTTAAAAAACACTGGGGCTGGCACAGTGCTGTCCCTGGACAAAACACTCAGGTAATGAAATAAAACGAGCTTTGCAATAAATTAGGTGAACATAGATGCACACAAGCAATGGATAATACTTTGCTGGATGGGCACAGCTCACTGGGTGTTATTTCAGCACCATTCCCCCTCATCCCAGAAGGTGATTCTGCAAAGCATTGGCTGTGCAGCCTTGGAGTACCCCAGGCTCATGGAGTCACTGATAACCACAAGGTTTATTCGCAAAGGGATATCTCCTGGTAGTGGTACTAGTGTCCACAGAGGCAATAATGTGTGTGCTGCCATCAGAGGGGGAAATCTGTGCTCAGCAGGACGTCATCTCAGGGAGAACAGAGAGAGTCTATGTATCTAGGAAAGGGAGTTATGCATTAATAGATGAGACAAGGGAAAAGAAAGAAGGAAAAAAATTGGAAAAAGAGGTAAAATTGAAGAGTAGGAAGGATCCATCCATGTGACATTTAAGCTGTGAAGTGCATGTCCGCATATTCTGTGTGTTAGGGCCACCCATGTGTGATGGTACCATGCAGTTAATATATCCCCAAAGAGTGCAGAGCCTATTTCAGAAGAGGTCCAGTTCAACTTCACTTCTGCCTCTTCAGACTCATATATATTCTCAATATAAGCACTATAACCTGCACCACTTAATTATTCAATGTTAGGTGTTATGGCTATCTCTGATCTGAGTCAAGTTCGATTTGCCTTGATCTGCTCCTCATCTTCCTGGGATCTCTTGCCTTGCAATCAGCTCTCTGTTGGCTGGTGTTACACGGGTCTGTGATACTCTGGATAAAGGAAAACCTGAATAGCACTGCTGCTACCAGTTCCACTTGATGCTTGTACTTTAACAGGGCACCTGCACACTCCTGGATACAGGCAGGCATGTTAACCCAGGTACTTGCTGCAGGAGCACAGAGAGCCAGCGGGGCAGGTTGTCTGCAATGCCCATGCTCGTGCACCTTCCCAGAGCCAGCCCATCTCAGAAAAAGCCTCCTAACAGCAGTTTGCTTCCTGGTTCTTCCTCAGGAGAATCAACCTCTGTTTCTCTCAGCTGAAGAAAACATTAACAGCAAAGTGTCACAAGGAACAGCAGCAAGAGGTAATTCGAGTCACGGTGCCAACAGGGAATAAATTAAATCAAGTGGAGTGTCACTGTGTGTTTGGAGTAAAGTTTTTACTTCAGAGGAACCACTTAACATTTGTACTTTTATAACTGAGAGCAGAGCTGCCTGGCTCCTCTTACACATCATACCAACAGCAAAAAGGGCATTTTCTTGTTAGTGTACTGCAGCTCCATTCCAAATGGGGCAGATCTATTAATAGAGTAAGTGGGCAGTCAGATATGCCCTTCAAAAACCTGCATGGGGCTATAATTCTTCAGTGTCTAACTCACGTGTACACTACCCAGGGAAATCGTAGGGCTGGAACAGTTTTCATTTCTAGCACAATGAACAGGATTTTTCACATATTTACATTTCCACTCTCGGTACCTGTGCTACTATGTGTAACTGGAAAATTAATAAAGAGTTTATGGCTAAAAGGATAGAGATAAAAGGAGGACCAGAACTGATGTACAGTAAGTCAATACAATCAGGAGGCATTGATCAGTGGAACACAAAATGCTTTCATTGCCGTCAAAGTCAATATTGCAGGGGGAAAAACAGATGTACACAATCATACACACTCTGCTTAGCCACTAAACACCTCACAGACAAAATTCAGTTTTTCTAAGTGCTTTAGAGCTTGGGGTTTTGGTTTTTGGGATCTTTTTAATTACTTTAGGATGTGTCTATCACTTCAGGAAAACAAGTGGTTGTCAGGCCCTACGGTGTTAACACAGGCTTTCATTTTCCTCTTCTTTTTGGCATTCCTTTTGTACCTCACAACAAGCAGTTTTTAGTCCATATCTCATCAAAGACTGAATATGGATTCTACTCAGTAGAGAGCAATTCTAAAGATATTCTTGAAACAGTAAGAGAATTGTGTTTAATACTAATGCTAACAATAATAAAGTGTCTATTTCTCTCACTAGGAATAAATGCAACCTAGGGTTACATCTGCTTCATGGACATCCTAAGTCATGTATACATGACTGTACAACCAATCTTTTGTAGTGACATTAGAGAATGAAAATGAGACATGGCACAGTGGAGAGTGGAATATTTTGCATCTTTACTTTCAGTCATGTGCCCCTTTCGTTAATATTTTTGTGGTCAAGTCATCCTTCCTTCTGGATGTTGAGAACAAGGCAACAGCAGGTGCCTTCCAGAGGGGGGTGTTTATGTTTTCGTTTGAAGACAAGGATCTGAGCATATTCCCAGCATGACTGGGGCCAAATCTAACCTACCAACTAATAGATATGTTTATACTGTTTTGTGTTTGGACATATTTCAATGATTATTACTATCATATTTTCTGCAAAAGTCCCTTTTTCTCAGTATGAGTCGGCTCCCAGTTTAATTTTAATGTTTCTTCATGCTCTTCATTGAGTTTTTAATTTCTTGGCCCATCCCTAGTGTCTCTTCTATTTTTCTCTTCTCCTCTGCCAGAGCAAATCTTCATTTCCCTTCCATCTTCCTACTCTCACCTCCTTGGAGCTGTGTTTTTCTTTCCTTGCTTCCTCCCTTGGTCACACCTCTCCCTTCTCTCCAGCCATTCTGCCCTTCTCTCTCTTTTTTGCACTTAGTGAGAATTTTCTTCCCTTCCCTTCCCATCCCCACTCTCTTCACCCACTGCTCCCATGCTTTGCAGCAAATGCAATGCTGCATTTTAACAGCCACAACCCCATTGTGCAGAAGATGATGCCACACCGATGGCCAGACTTTGCCGTGCCACCACTTCATGCTTCAGCCACTTACACCACTACCATCTCCTGCCTTTCCTCTTCTGTCAAACCGCATGGCTGAAATGATTGCAGCAGTAAAAAGGTCTCCGCTTCTCCAAGCTGTGTGTCCCAGGGGGCCAAGGCATTGACCACTGGAACACTGCCTGAAAGTAATCGATAACACTGGGTGACACGCCAACCTCCAGCTGGCCAACCAGGGATAATTTAGGGTATTTCCTAATTCTCTGAAGAGCAACAGCTATTTGTTTAAAGGAGGCCATCACTCGAAAACATTGCTGTGCCACCCTCAGACTGCCACGCTCCAGGAGAGAAGAGCTGGAAAGCCTGAAGCCAGCTGCAGGGAACTCTGGAACTTGGAGGACAACTTAGACCCGTGTAGAAGGTAAGCAAAGATATTTACATGCTTCCCTCAGCACTGAAAAGCAAAACTTTCCAAAACTCTAGTTAAAAATCTGAAGCTTTCTTTAGCCACCTTGCTTAACGAAGCTGTAGAAAGTGCTTTTGTTTGCTGAATTAATAAAGTGCTTTGAATGCTTGTGGCAATTCAGAGTGTTTTCCTAAGCTGTAATAACACTGTCGGATCCTCTGATGTACACAGGTAGCAAAGCAGCATTGATTGTGGTGGTAGAGGAGCTCACTAGGTCTGGTGATTGATGTTTAGGTGAGTTCTCCTTGCAGTTTGAAGTGGTATTGAGATAGGTCAGAGAGAATGGGCTGTAAACCCCAGTTCTTCCAGCCAAAGCAGCGTCATGCTGCTTCACACCGGGCGAGAAAAAGGCCCTCTGGCTATGTATGAAAGATGCAGAAGAGAGTTTATAACTCACCTACAAGACTTAGCTTTTGTAGAAGGAGGTCAGGCTGTGCCTGTGCTTGTTTGCTTCTCTCTGGGGAGGGGATGTAGGTGAGATTGGGCAAGCACATGGAAAAGCAAAAGCTGGAATGAGACAGGAAAGTGGACAGGCAAAAGTCAATGTAAAAAGTTCACAAATACATTGGATATATGAGAGAAAATGGGTGAAATAGCCAATCTTCTTTCCATTTCCCCTCCACTCCTTCCCTGCTTCATCTTTCAATTGCACATTGTTGGTCTGCTTAGATTATTATCTGTTTGAGCTGGGGCTTTTTCCAGTGGCTTGCAAAATGCCCTGCCCAATTTTGAGCACTATATAAACAATAGGTAATGACCATAAATTACGAAGCATCTGTTAAAAATGTTCCCTTCTGGAATAGCTTCATGCCAGTTAGCTTGTTTTAAAGCTGGATTAAAAAGCATAATGTGATTGTAAAGTGCTCAGAAGAAAAGGCACATAAGCAGAGTGCTGTTATTAAACCTGTAGCAGCAGAGAACAATGCAAATTTTTTGCAATAGAAAGGCAAACTCAAGTCTCTGGCAGTCTCAGCTACCTTACAGCAATATACGGCATCCTTAAAGTCTTTCTGCTTTCCCTCTGAGTTACAGAGGTCTGAGGACAATGGTCTGTCTTCATGACTTACCACACCTCTTGCTGTCTTTGTTTTGTCAATGAAGCCAGTTTCAGCCTACCTCTGGCTTTCTCAAATGTCTTCATACTGTCTTTCACCTGGGCTTTTTCGCTTGGGAACCCAACCTTGCTTGATTTCTGTAATCCTTGCCTACTTAATACCTTTTCAACACCAACTTCTGTCACACAACTTTCAAGATTAGCCAATGCACATGATTAAATTGAGGGATGTTTCACTGTTCACTGCCTTGGTTATTACAAAAACTCTTTGCATATAGCAAACGTAGGCATGTGTGCGTGCATGGCTGCGTGTGTAACATGTGTGGGTACTGAAATGGCGTGTGTGCAGATCATCTTCCTTGTAACTTGCTCAAATGAGAGCAAAGCCTCTATGTCACAAAACATCAGCTTTCTATGAGGACAGAAGCACACAGATTGATATTTTATATTTTCATGCATTTGAAAGCCTTGAGCTGGAGTGATGCTTTTATTACGATAAAATATCATGAAGAAGTTGTGATCAGTTTGTGCCATAAACCTAAGGGAAGTCTGAAAGTTCGATAATCTCTGACCCAGTAGTCTGAAAATTCCAACCTGATATGAAGAAGTATCTGTGGATCCACTTCTGTACTCATCAGCCTTTTCTCTTCAGCTATAGGTCATAGTGTGGGTGCAGTATGAGCTGAGGTTGCTCACTATGGTGAAGAGGGTTGTAATAGCAGCCTACAACAAATTGGAAGGGAGTGACAGAGGTGATGGAGTGGTTGGAGAGCATGGGAGCAACAGCCGTGGTTACAGCTTGGGAGGTTCAAACTGAACATGAGGAAAGACTTTTTCACCAGGAGGTTGAGGCAGGTCTGCAACAGATCACCCTGAGAGGTGGTGGTAGCTCCATCCTTGGGGGTTTCAAAGCTAAGCTACACAAAGCCATGGCTGGCACAGTGACCTAGTGTTGGTAGTAGTCCCATTAGGATTGGAGACCTGCAGAGACCTCTTTCAATGATTTCTTATTTATGATGATTCTTTGATTCTAAAAGAACCTTACTGCTGTGAAACAATGAACTGCTGCTTCACACAATGTGGCAGATCTCTGAAAATGAGGTGGGATGGCTTTGTGACCTGCCCTTAGCAAATAGGATTAGCCATGTTTCTAGTTTTTCAGATATTTGAGGGTGGGTGCCAAACAGTCCTGTAACCAGCAGTCTTATCTACCCTTATGTGCAGAATAAGCATGACACAGGAAACAGTAATGAAAGTTTCTCCAAGTCTTGCTGACAGTGTGTTTTTGACTGAAATAGAGAATAGGCCCTGGTGAAGCTCCTCCTGCCTGCTCCAGCACTAAGGCAAGGCTGAACATTTTGTGCATTCCTGTCAGCCATCTCCTGCTCTTCTAGACCTTCAGTGCAGGAGGTACCAAATCAGCATCCCAAGGCAGTGGTCCTAGACAACCTAGTGCATCCACCTTCCCTTCCACTTAGTCCCACCATCAAGTCTGCTAGCCAGGACATCAGTTTATGCAGCCATGGTTTTGTTACTGATTCTTGCAAGGGACAGGCAATTGTCCATTAAAAACAAAAATGAAACTCCGTTTATTTCATATCAACACATGTTTAGTCCTAGCAAATATAAATAAATTCAAGTAAATGTTCCAGGTTTTAGTAATTCCATTTTAAATAAAGTGTCTGAAGGGTTAACAGGCTCTGTAGAGCACAATTACCTGTGTCTTCACTGGAACATTTCTTGCTTCAAAACTCATCCTTCTTTCATTCAAGCAGAAACTGCTGAAATCCCGTGCTCCCTGTGCTGCAGTAACCCAATCCTCCCTGCTTCTTTCCTCAGGAGAGAGCTACCATGTGTACAGGGAAGTGTTCAAAGTGCATTGGGATCACCCTGTTCCCACTGGCAGCGTGTGCCATAGTCTGCAACATCCTCCTGTACTTCCCCAATGGACAAGTTCTGCAGCTCAGTGAGATAACCGATCTGGTCTGGTTTTTCCATGGCATTCTGGGAGCTGGGATACTGGTAAGAGAAAATCGTTTTTACTGTTCCTTATGGATTTGGCTTTGTTTTATTTTGTTTTAAAATCAATGCTAAGAAAAACTCTGTTAACAAAAGAAAAGTCATAGAAATGTGTTTTGCATAAACATGTGACCAGCTTAACTGGGAAGTTTGGTGCAGGACTGACAAAGTTCATTCAAGACTGAAAAGGTCTCTAATCACAGGCATACAAGGTATTCTTGAAATAAATATGAAGACTCCAAGTCAGGAGGAAGCAATAGGACTTACTTCTCACTGTGGAGAAGGGTGACATGGGCGTTCATCCTGCATGAGTCAAAGCAAACCTGAGGTCCTAAGCTCAGCTGGAGGCAGGGAGTTTTAACTATTGTCTGCATCCTTCATCACTTCTCTAACTGCTTCTATGATCACTTAGTTCACAAAAAACCCATTAAGGGCAAAACTGATGTTTCAGTAGGTGTTTGTTAGAGACCCAGTCAACACAACAAATGTGGAGCTGCAAATGTCTTACGTCCCAAATGCTTCCTGTGTTCCCACACACCCACTTACCTCCTTTTTGGTTTGATCTGGTTTGTTTATTCTCTTCTGTAACCTGTTCTCCATCCCACCACTTAGGAGAGATGGCTTTTATGTGAATATCCATAACTAGAAGGGAGCATGTTTGGGAACACTGACCTTTCCAGTTCATTAGAAAGCCTGCTCCCTTTATGCTCTTCCAATTACCCACCTAAATGCAGATGAAAAGCTGAGAGTGTAACACGCCTATGACAAGTACTGGCTGTTACGCAGCCCAGGCAGATGGTACACTGGCATAGAGCTGGCTACCTGCACACCAAAAAATGAATTTCAGAGTAATTAGCCTAGAAAAAAGGAAATCTCATTCACAGTCAGCCTATGATGCAGCTACCACCCAAGTCTATGTAAAAGCTACAGTGGTTGTGGTTCAGAGTCATATTTCCCAAAGCAGAAACATGGTATAAGATCATTCAGTAAATTGTTCTCCACCAGCAGCTTGCCTGCTTCATCTTCCAGTTACTGCTTGGGCCTATTACTCATGCTGAGCTTGAATGTAAGCATGAGTTTGTGAAGGAAGCCTGAAGGAAGAAGTGGAACTACAGGAGAGACCTGTGGAAAATTCGTATCACTGCAAGCCCAGGAGTCGTTGGCGTTCAATGAAAGGAGAGGCAGATGTTGGGCATGAGAGCATCACAGGCTCATTGAAAACGTGCCTTCTTTTAAGGCTTTCACACAGACTTGCCTGTGGCCACCACCTCATACATCAAAAATGAGAACAGCAAGTGAGAGGGGAGGAAAAATTTGCATTGACCTTCAAAACACAGCATGAGGAGTAATTATTGATCCACCAACAATGCTGTTGAGTGTGCGTGTTTTCCAGAAGACGGCATGACAAATGCCCACAGGTGAAGAGAAGCTCCATTTTCCAGGTGCTGGAAGCATGGAAAAATGAAGGTTGGCTTCCAGGCCTCCTAGGGAGCTAAGTAAGGATCAGTGACTGGAGCCTGGTCTGTATCCTGACTCCACAATTTGGACAGAGCAGGCTGCAATGTTCTCCCCCATGCACCCAGCTTCTCCTCAAAGGAAACTCAGAAAGTTATGCCAACAGGTTGCCCAGCTTTGGAGAATCTCCCTGTAACCAGGAAACAGCCTCCAGAGCCAGGGCTGTGGAGGAAACTTCATAACAGCCTGCCCTGGCTTGGTGAGTGAGAAAACCTGCTTCCACCTCGGAGCTTCGTCTGCAGACTGATAGAGCCTGGATGCTCGGCTCGCTCCCTGGCTGAGCAGCCAGCCCCACCCTTCCTCCTCCTCTGCTGCTTCCCTAATGGAAATTTATATGACGTGAAAACCTCTCCATTTCCTTATTTAAAAGTTCAGGGTGTAAAGACTGGCTCTGTGTGTCATAGGAACACTTTTCCTCATGGGAAGCAACACTGGAAAATGCCTGACTGAGCAGCAGCTCATGCACAGCCCTCATTTTACTTCAGGGTGTAAAGACTGGCTCTGTGTGTCATGGGAACACTTTTCCTCATGGGAAGCAACACTCGAAAATGCCTGACTGAGCAGCGGCTCATGCACAGCCCTCATTTTACTAACAGACGAATCTAGCAAATTCTCATTCCCACGTCTAAAGGCAGGAGTTTATAACCAGACTTCCAAACAAACCCTTCATCCTCAGCCAGGCTAATAGATGATACAAAGGTGTTCGCAGCTTAGATGGGAAACCTCCAAAGAAGAAAGATAGCCCTGGAGGATAGGGAGTGTTGGTTTGATGGGCAGAGATATTAGCTCTCCTTCTGAGTGCCAGACAGTGGCATGCTGGAGCTGAGGCTGCCTTGGGGGCCACCTGCAGTATTTCTGAGCTCTTTTCTTTCCAGGAAGAGGAATGAATTTTCAACCTCAGTGTTCTACATCTGCAGCCTCCAGCTGTGGTGTTGCAGGCTGCCCCTGGGGTGCGTATAAAAGGCAACAGAGAGCAAATCCTTTGAAACAAATTATGGGGCCTACAAATCTGAGCAGGTTTCGTAGCACTGTGCTACACAGTCTAACAGAGAGAGTCACTACACGCATAAATTCCCTGGGCTTCATCCACCACGGACATTGTGCTCTCCCTGCCCTACACAGGACAACATCTCCCCAACGTGCAGTTGGAGACATAGATGTTTTTACAGCTTTTACCTTTTTTTGTTAATTTCTTTGGGTGGGCAGGTGGGGTATTTTCTTCTTTCATTATAGAGACCGGTTCCTACTTTCACAAGTACTCATTGTCTTGAGTTGCTCTTTGAAATGCCTCCACCAGCAGTGGTGGGCAGAGGCGAGGCA
>NW_009931444.1:355-35153 GCF_000696875.1 Nestor notabilis | reverse complement strand
TTCTGGCTGCACAGCTAGACCCACAGAAGCTTCCTTGCCCTCTAGCTACCAAGCTAAATGCAGCTTTTCCTATCTCCAGAGTGCTTCTGTAAGGTGACATTATACCCTGAGACACAGATGGCTACCGACTTCGTCATATCACTCCAGCTCCACCTGATAATTGCCATGGAGAAAGCTGATGTTAACTGGGAGTTCCCTGTTTAGAGAAGTCCATTTTGTAGGTTTTCCAGAAGCTTAGCACAAAGATCCAGAGTCAGATGTGTTTCAGGAAGTTTGAGACTGATTTCTCAATTGTAATCCGGAGCAGGATGCTCAGAAAATTTAAACTTAGTTCTTACTGCACTGATGCATCTTTTCCAAACAGAAATTTCATTTTTGAGAATTTCTGAGATACATTTATTCGTGGAAAAAAAAACCCAAACCAAACCCCTACTGAAAAGAAGCAGCAGAGCTTCAGCAATCAGAGTCACTGTACCAGGAACTTGCTAGCCAGCTCTAGATGTGGGTTACAGCTTCTCTTCAGCAAGCACCAACGTCTAAGCAAGTGTAACTCACAAAGAAGAGGCAGAAGGTGGTTTGCGTTTGAGGAACATGATGCCCCAGCTCCTAGACTTTAAAACCCGTCCCAGCAGAAGTACTGCACACCAATTCAGCTTGTTCTTTTCTCACAGGTTATTTTACCAGCATTCATGATGCTGGGAGCAGGCGGAGCAGGATGTTGCGCTAACAGATGTGGGGTAAGTGGATGTTTAAGTGTTGAAATGGAGCTACAGGGTTTGTGCAATAGATCTTAAATGGCTGCTCAGCAGGTGGAAATGTACAATGACAAACCATGGCACCACAATCAACAACCATGTCAGGGAAATGCAGAAGAGGAGCTTGATCTACAGCGTCCCTGGGCTGGGGCTGAGAGCTCAGTTAGCCAACAAGAATGTTATGATAGCCACTGATAGGAGGGAAGTCATACTCAGCTGGGGCAGGTGCTGGAGCATTTAGGCACAACACTGAGGGCAGAGGGGTACAAAGCTACTTTACTTCATCCCACATTAAGTGAAATCTGGCTCCAGCTTCCTCCTGCTCAAGGCACCCCTAAACACTGAAACAGCTGCCTGTTCTTTCTGCTTCCAACTGACCCTGTTTCCTCCATACCCTTCCATGGCAATTTGCTTTTCCACACGTTCAATCCCTGCCTACCTTTGTAAGGGCAGATAGGTCCCCTATTTTGCAGGCCCATGCTAAAAGCCTGAGCTGCTGTGGCTGGTACCAAGGAGCCAGTGCTGCTTCCTACAGCTGTGACCTGTAGCACACATTTTTCTGAGCACAATGTACATGAAAGATGCAAATGCAATTTGGGCTTTCTGCCATCCAGAGAAAAGCCAGAGAGACTTTTTTCCTTCATAATTAAGAATATTATAAAGCAATGTGTTGTACACAGGCATCTCTGCTAATCCTCGTGCCCTGGGCACAGGCTTCTATGTGGATATCATTATTAGCAAAAATAAGTTGATTTAGAAATGGTTTTTTTTAGTCTGCATCCTTCCCAGAAGCAGCCTGGAATGAGAGATTCCATACAACAAAGCATGTCTCTTCCGCACTCCTCAATTAATGTTTAGTTTCATCCATGAGAAGACCTTTACCTCTTCAAGATGTTTTACTTAAGTAATTAATTATTCATAATGCCAAAATAACATTTTTCATTAATGTCAATAAATACATTCCAAGGGACATGCCGCTACATTGATTTTACCCAAGGTCATGTGCACAAAAAAGATGCTAACAACAGCCAAGTCGGCAGTTGCAGAGCTGGGCTTGAGTCTAGGCACCTTGAACCCGGTGCCTGAGCCAGCTGCTTCTCCTCATTCTGAGTGAGGTGGTGGAGACAGCCATAGTGGTGAAAACAGGCATACACTGGTGAAAACAGGCATACACTGGTGAAAACAGGCATACTGTGGGTGTTCCCACACTGGTGAACATGGTAAGTCACGACGGGGAATCCAGCTGAACTGGGCTCAGTTCAGATGGCATCTCAGGTCTCCATTCTCTGCCCTTCATCCCAGCGCTAAATATTACAGAGCCAAGAGCCAAACTTCCCCAGAGTGGCTGGGTTCACTCCCCACTAATTCAGGTGGTAGCACAGTGCCACCCAGTAGCCCACATCCACAGAACCCCCACTCTCCTCCATTCCCCTCCATCACCCTTTCACTGTCTAAGCCATTCCTGGCAGCAGCACGTAGATACCAAGGTATCCTGTCTGCACCTTCCCATCACTGATCGGTTACTTACAAGCTGTTCCTCCTCTTCCTTATTTGCTGTTATAGAGGAATACAATAGGCATTGTTGAGAAGGCAGTTTGATTATTGGATGGAGCTTTGATCAACCTGGTCTAGTGGAAGGTGTTCCTGCTCGTGGCAGGGGGGGATGGAACTAGATGATCTTTACGGTCCCTTCCAACCCAAACCACTCTATGACTCTATGATTACGTGCTATGATATTTGTATAAAGAGAATTAGCTGATGGCCAAGTGATGAAGCTACTCAAGAATAGAGTAGCTACTAATACTCAAGAATAGGGTAGTACTACTAGAGAACAGGCTCGGTGGGGACAGTGCATCTCTGAAAACGCTGTCTTCTGAGACTGTGGGAATTTCCCACCTCTCTGAGGTGGAAAGGGGTGAAGCTTTACAAGTCACCCTGTTTTAAACAGAATGTGGCTCAAAGTAGAGATGAGTTGGGGACATGAGCAAAGAGCAAGTGGCTATGAATGGCATTTAAAACAATAGTTTCCCCTGCACAGCTCCTGGGGAAAAGTGATTTCCAAGCATGCAAAAGAGGTGTGTATTGCAGGGAGATCTGAAGGCTAATAATGTGCTTCTTCAGGAGAAGAAACCTCAGGAAACTTTGCTCTGGGGATAGTGGGAGGAAATGTACAGACACTCACAGCAGAGTTGCTCAGATGCTCTGACTATAGGCTGTACACCCAAGGCAGGGTATGTATAGTGTGAGTCACCAGGCTCTTAGTGGTGTGTCCACCACCTTCCATGTATTGTCAGGGAACTAGCCCACACTGGAGCTACTCAGGAGCCTCTGTAATCCAAAGGCTTGTTTGGCCACCTTTCTGCTTTGGGGACCTCAGGTGTAAAATGATCATTTATACTGAATACTCAGCATTGCTTTTCATACGGGAAAAGAAAAAAAGCTAGAGAACTAATACTGATTAGAATTATTATTCAATCAGAACATTACCATTTCCCTCAGGGTAGGGACTCAATCCTATTATATTTTGCACAATTCCTGGTTTAATAGTTTCAGACTTCATCAAAGCCTTTACCTTCTTCTGAAGTATCAACAACAGCAATAATAATTATTATATTTCTCATCCTTTTTATTCTCTTTATTGAGTTCTCCAGTTCCCAGTGATTATGTGCTGCATTGAGTAAGTTTTTTCATTAATCCATTTCAAATTGTTGCCTACAAACATACCTGGATGGCTTCTTGTCCTTGCATAATGCAAGTAATGACTTTGGAAAGTAGCAGATTTACAAAGCTTCCATGTCTTGCAGCTTAGGATGAATGCATCTGAAAGCATCCACTGCACCGGCACATTGAGGACAAAAGGTCCCCCAAAATGCAGCTTCTGTCACTGCATCTGCAAACATACTCCAGTATGTCTCTTTAAGCCTTCCTTAAGAGTTACTAGTAGAAAAGCATAGCCATAGCAGTTTCCCAGACAAAGAAACCTAGATAAGCAGAGATATCTGGATAACCAGACAGAATATTAATTAAAAAATACCCCAAAAACCCAAACCAAAACAAACACTTCCAGAGACAGAAACAGGGAAGAAATGTGCATGAAACAAGAACCAGGGCAATAAAGAGGAACACAAGCTGGGACACAAGGAACTTGATAACTTCACCAAAGCAGCTGATGCAAATGCTCAAAGAATAAATGCTAAAAGACTTCCTCATCTCACCAGAGACAATCCAATTGTGTGAAGGATAAAGCAGGGAAAACATTAAAAGAAGATCAGACCATGGTGTTTCCCATGGGAAACTAATTTCAACAAACTCAAGCATCCCATCTTAGACCTTATGTTGCAACTGAGGACACAGATGGGGAAATAAAAACATGAAGGAAAAAAAAAAGCACAATAGGGAAAATGCTGAAAGGTTGAGATGATGAGATAGTTAATAAAATTCTTGTATTTCCACGGATTATGGGGCAAGCCTCCAGAAAATTCTCAGAACAATAGATATAAGGGGGAAATACCACTGCATGTCTAGAAAATGCTGAGGAAAGGTAATCTAACAGCTACGGTGAAGTCCTTGTCTATATGATTGTGCACACGGTAAGCGAAATAGATGAGATGAAGTTAGTCATACAGTCAACAGGTTTCAGATGAGAAAATCATGTGTCAGAGAACAGTCATCAAAGATAACACTGATGAATACTACTAGTACTAATCACTGTCATAAAACACAGTAATAGCAAAAGACCATTTGACTTTTACTATCATAATTATCTTTAGGATGCCCCATACTGCTATGCTGTGCTACAACTAGTTGTTAGCGTAATTAAGATCCTTCAACCAAGATGCAGAATGCACAACTGAAATAAATGAGAAAACAGATGAGGAGAAGGGGTTCAGCATAGGTAGGAGTTTCAGAGTATCTCACTCACCTTCACCGCAAGACATGGCTGGTGATCTTATTATGAGACAGTGCATCAGCTACAACCCAGGCACTGCTTTGATCCAGGACAATATACTAAATTACCTATATTTGCTGACAATGAAGCTCTGCTAAGAGGCAAGTCAGCCAGCACACTGATAAAGACAGAAAGAGTATCCACCTTAGCAGAAAAAGGACTGACTTATTAATCAGTAATGATTAAATAAATCTCATGAGAAATCCCAGCAACTTCTAACTCAATGATTGCTTTAGAGGCAAAACAACACACAAAATGAGTCAATTCACACACCAACAGCAAACAAAGTTTTATAGGAAGCAGTCATCAGCTGCAAGTTGGAAACTGCATTCACTAGCTTGAACATGTTTAGACAGTGAATAGTTTTCAAGACTATGTCACAAATCTCCACCATGGATGGTGGACATTTCCATTTGACTCTAGTGCAGAGCTCCATTAGGGGAAGGTTTCTACCTTCCTTGTGGGCTGTTAGATTCCACTGGTATTTGCTGGCAACAGGGAAATGTGAGGCCTGTGGTATTTGGCTTCAAACCCAAGTCATGGACAGGAATGTTTCCCATGCGCTTCCTCAGCTGTGCCTCTGCCCTGACTCTGAGGCAGTCTCACTGCCTTGCCCTAGTCCAAGCCTTGCCCTGGCTCTCTCAGTCTCCTCCAGGGTTTCTCCTCTCTACTCCTTCTTGGCAGGGTTGTGAACAACCACAAGCAGTGACTCTCAACAAGACTAGTGGGAAGCCTGTCCCAAATACACCACAGTAGTACCCTCCTGACATTCTTGTTGCTGTATACAAACAGCAATGGGGTACAACCCATCCATTGATAGAAGACTGAGTAAAGGTAACGTTTCTGTGGGAGTGGCCAATGTAAAAAGTACAGGTACATTACATGTAATTCGAAGTCACTGATGGTTCGTTGCCACATGCAGCACAATTAGATTTCTCAACACGAGCAGTGGTAACCACGTCAGGCCGTTGCAAAATTAAAAAAAGCAGCAATGAAGAAGGCTTTTTTTACATTCCTCATCAATTAACAAAAACAATTAATGCATCTTCTGTCACTTTCATACATGGTTCAGTAGCTGCTTTCTAGTTTCTGTTGGTACAAGGGCTGAGAAAGGTGCTCTTGGTGAAGAGATGGAAGTGCCAAGGCACATGATATGGACCATCTCAAGCCAGTACTGGCTTCTTACTGGCTTTTTGAAAGAAGTCCCACCAGATTTTTCATAATTGATGGGTCAAATGTGAATCTCTGAAGAAGTAAAGCTCTGGGCTTAGCCACTTCTAAAAACAAAGCAAAGCAAATACAGTCTGAAATCCTTTAGCATCTAGGATAGCTATGCAGTCCAGCAAAGTCAGCTGATTTTTATCCTCACGAATATCATGCTATTACTATGAGTTTCAGCACACAGTAAGAAACAGATAAAGACAATTCCTTCCCATTCAGTGTAAAATTTCCGTGCTACTCAAGCCTCTGTGCATGTGATGCTGAAGGTCTTTTCCCTTTCAGATGCTGCTGTCAGTGGTCCTGGCTGTGCTGGGATTTGCCGGAGGAGCATATTGTGTGGTCATCTCCTCACTGGGGCTGATTGGGGGCCCTCTGTGTGACACAGGTGATGGAGAATACCTCTATCCTTTCAGGAATGACACTCTGGAGTGAGTACGACTTACCAACCTTAACTCCTCCAACTCTGCCTTCCCTAACTCCCCCCACATCTTTCTATATCACGTTATGATTTTCCCAACACGAACTGGTGGTCCACCCTGTCTACACTTAAATTCACATTTCTCTGAGTAGTGTGTTCCAGCTGGTCACCTCTTTGACCAAGGAGTCATCTCTGAGAAAGCTGCCTGAGTTTCTTTTGCGGTGCTTGTCAGCAGCCCCTTGTGCAAGTTGCACCAGACTTTCAAAAGGCTGCTGAGCTGTGACTCCCATTGGAGTCAAAAGGAAATGTTTGATAGGTATGTCACATTAATCTGTTAAATCATCATGAATTAGTCTAACAGCTTCTGAAAAGCAAAGCAAAAATCTTCTCTGAATCTTTAAAGTTAACCTTGGCAACCATTCTCTTCAAGCCAGAGGTAGAGGTTATGGATAGACTGGGCTGAGATAGCACAGCAGGAAGTGGAGAATATGGAGAGATGCTTTAAAATCATTATGGTCCCTTCCTTTTAGTTACTAACACTACCATGAAACAAAAGGGAGATTCTCTTGCATGCAACAAAGTACAGATGTGTCTCACTTTGCACCTCTGCAAAGAGAATTCTGAAGAGAATCACCAGCTTTTACCAATTATAGTAGAATTTGAGACTCATTTTGTGCAATCAAGTTCAGAAAGTGTCATACCAGGAAACACAGAAAACATTCTCAAATTCATACTTTCTAATACCTTGCCAATTAATTTTCTCTATCACAGAGGCAATTATTTGTTCAATCAGACAACATGGAGCATTTGCAAAGAACCTGAAAACATCATCCTTTGGAATATCACCCTTTTCTCTATTCTCCTGGCCATTGGTGTGATTGAAGCTATTCTTTGTTTTATTCAAGTCATCAACGGACTCACTGGCTTCATATGTGGCACATGTATGAGGAAAAGAAAGGTTGGTATGCAGGAAAAGGTATCGGAGTACTTTATATTTTTACCACTTTTTGTTTTTCAGGCTCTGGTAATGGTATATGACCAGAGAGGTCAGCACAGCCCCTGAATGAGCTCCTCCAGGGAGCTGAGGCAGTACAGATGCACACTGTCTCTCTCTCCATCACACTGTAGTCAGGGATAACTTGGTCCTCAGATATTTCAGAACAGCGGAGCAGTGTGATGCAACATACTTGGTTGCATGGTTGTGTTCCCATTCAAGAAGCCTTTTGGACGAAGGGTAATGACCCCTGGCTTCTGTAAGAGAGAGGGATGAGAAGTAGAGGGGTCAAGAGCAGTAAAAATGTCATTTTACAGAATTAAAGAAGTCTTTTAAGTTTCATTTATCACCGTTGCTTTCTTTTCACTGTTTATTTCCATTGCACAAAATGCTTGCAGTAAGTCTGATACCCCCTAGAATATTAATTAATCATCTTTCATTCATTGCCTTTCAGACAAATATTTCTGGAATGTGAATGATCTACAGGGAATGACAAGACAAGCAGTGAGCTGCTGATTCACATACGATAAGGATAGTGCTGTGCTGTATTTATGGGGAGACAACAAAGAAAGCCTAAAATGTCAAAAGTTTCATGGGGGAAAATGAATTTTTTGTAAAGAAGTCAGGGTGGAAAAGGTCTGGATCACTCAGACCTGAGACTCCAGCTTTTCATCTCTCTAAATATATCTACTAGATCTCAGTAGGTATTGGCAAAACCACCAATCTGTCTGGTCCTCACTGCCATACTCGCACATAAAACACAACAGTTCCCAAATAAATCTCTCCACTTGCCCTCTTGTGTATATGGGAAACTGATCTGTTGTTAATGCACACATTTATCAGCTGCACCAGGAGCTCTCTGGCTGGATGTAAATAACCTCCCGTCCTCCCCAGATCCCACCATAAGCTCACCTTGTCTGTTACCATTAACTTGCTAACTGGACATTTCCAGATTTAAATTAGGACGTGCATGGAATATATTGGGTGGCATATGTGACACCACAGAGGCAACTGAAGCACAGTTTTCAGCCACTCTGGAGCCAAATCCCCCTGTGCCCATTCAATAGCTTGCTGACATGTTTGACAAAGTCCAGTGCACTCCTAAATCAGTTCTTCAGGAGCATCTGAGAGATGTGGCATTTGAGTCTATACAGACCATAGGGTTTGCAGCAAGAGTTTAGAAATGTCTGGCTTAATGAAAGAGGGGAGAACCTCACCACCAGTTATACCCACAGGAGACTCCATAGGAACTTCACTAATTTCCACAAAGGGCTGTTCTAGAATAGATCACATGGACAAAGCAATTAACTGGTAAAGATAAACATTAAATTGATAAAGGTAGTAATTACGTGCAGCTTGGTAGCAAATAAGAGATACAATCTGAAAGGCAACAAATTGCATCAGTCTTGGTGTTACAGCACCAGTAATCCCAACCGGGAACTGTGTAATTCCCCATCATCACTCAAGATCAAGCCCTTAATGCTGACGTCCATGACTGGCAAATTTCAGAAACCCCATCATTTCGGTGACTTCCTCAAAGGTTGATTCTTGGGCATGCCACTGCCTTCCCTGAGTCAGCCAAACTGTAAGAGAACCTTTATCCATCCAGAATGCACGTACGCAGTTGTGAAAATCTGAATGTAGTCAAAGCACTTGGAGTCTCTTTTTCAAAGAGAAACACTGATGTTTTCTCAGTCAAAAGTTGTTCATATTTCTGCATTGTAGCACGGGAGCAAGTTATTTGAGCACAATTGGTGCAGACACACATGGCTGTTTGTGCTGTCCTCTAATGTGGCACATAAAATGCTTTGTGTAAGTGTCCCCTTCACATAAAATAAAGAAGAAAATGTCAGCTACACTAGGTGAGGAGCACAGGTATACTTCCTTGGAGCATCGCTTCACCCCTAAAGCACAAAATTTGACCTATAAAACTTAAAAGTACATTCTGTAACAAAAGAAATGCATAAGACTTGTCAAAGTTTGCAATCACAGCTAGGAGCATCCAAATCTGTCAGGTGGCTTAAATAGCTCATGTCTATTGTCAGCAGTGAAGCCTGGGCAGTGCTACGACATAAAGCAGACATCAAAATAAAGCCAACTGATTCAACCAGGAAAAGACTTAAGGGTGCAGCTAGAAGTGAGGATATTCACCATGTAGTCAGGCGGAGACTCCTTCATCAGCAGAGGGGCTCTATGAGCTCTTCATGGTCCCTGAACACCAGCCCTGCCCTCATCCTTTAGTCTTGTCTCCCTGACTCTCATCTCAATGTTAGATGCAGTTTGGGCTGTGCCAGCACTGGGAGAGGGAGCAGTACCCGCTGGCACACACCACCTCCAGCACAGAACAGTACATGCACCGTACTGCTGTCGTGTGTTTGCTCCAAGCTGTCCTGCCCTGAGGATGTTTAGTGTCACATTTGCACGCTTACAGGGACACCCTCTGTTCTGCCAACTGGGCAATCACTGGCCTCACTGATATATAAATATTAAATATTGTTATTCTGAAGTTATTTTCTGTCTTGATCTGTGTGACCTAAAGGACTCGTGACTTCAAATTAGCTCCTGTAGGAAGAGACACGGAATAACACAGAAAGTAAAGTATCTAACTTGAACCACTGAAAAGCAGTCTTTCCTCGGACAGGCATCAAGCTACATTGTCCATAGGAGAGGTAGCTTTCCCCCAGCCCACACTGAAAGAGATGTCTAAGGCAAGATGGGAGGCATTGCCTTTCTGAACAAGATCAGAATTGGATTTGGGGGTTGGAACTAGATGATCTTACAGTCCTTTACAACCCAAAGCATTCTATGATTCTATGAAGATCCAGTGTCTACCCTAGACGGGAGCATTTGGTGACATTTGTAATGCAGCCAAGCATCCTGCCCGACCTCCAGATGCAAGGTGGCACATGTCCTCTGTCACACCTGAGAGCCACTCACAGATGTCTAGAGACCCAAGTATCTCAGATGGAGCTACCAACACAGAGGTCTGGGTGACCAAGGCAAATGCCTGTCTCTTGCAAACACAAGGAAGCTAAAACTTCACTTAGCCAAGATGCATAAAGGTGGCTAAAATTTGGTGAAATCTTTCAGCTTGTGGGTTTTTGGATCACTTCATTCACCTTTTACATGAGTCAAAGCCTGAAGTACCACAAGACCCTTCTCTGGGATCCAGCCAGCACATTGCAACAGGAGCAGCTCCTCTCATCAAGAACTGCGGCGATACCTGCAAACCCAGGCTTTTCTGGTGGGCTTCAGAAGCAAAGGGCTGCATAATACCACTAAGAACAAATTTGACTTGGACAGAGTTGGGTGGAATAAAGATATCATGTTTCAGAATTGGGATTACTACAGATTTTAAGGGGTTTTGTTGTTGTTGTTTATGTGGGCTTTTTTTTTTTCCAAAATGGAAGTAATTATTTCAGGGAAATCTCCTAAAAAAGGAAGTGACATTTTGTTTCTGAAATGTTTTGTATATTGTATGCATGAAGAATTTAGTAAAACTGAGGAACTCATAATATTTTTCTATATCTGTCTTTAATCTCTAGTCTTCTTTCTTCCTTTCTTTCTTCCTTTCCTTCTTTCCTTCCTTCTTTATTTCCTTTTCTTTTCTTTCTTTCTCTCTCTTTCTCTCTTTCTTTCTTTCTACTTATCAGTATGTCTTCTCTATCAATCTTAAATAATTAATGGTCATAAACTCACACAGGCATAATGAAAAAACATTTGTTGAATTTTTCTATTGATTACTCTGCAGTCTCACCACACAGGCTCTCAAAGAAGGAGTAAAAATATATTACTTTCTAATCTAATTATCCCTCTGTCTTCCACATTTGAAACTCATGTAGATCAGCCACATGCAAATCCATGTTGATTGGAAGAGAAAAAATTGTTCCCAGGGTTGACTTGGGATAGGAATAAAACTTTAGACCAAGAACACCATCTGAGAAACTGTAAACGTTTAGAGACCAACAGCCCAGTGTTTCAGCTTCCAGGATCAAGGACATGATTCAAATACCTGGGCTGGAAACCACAGACTTGTTCAAACCATCTCATTTCAAGAGGAACTGTCAGATCATTTTGATGCAAATAGCTGAGACGCCTCAGGCCCAGTGCTGGGTTTTTCTTGGCACAAAGAGCAAAGCAAACCAGTGAAAGGTTGGTCCTCACAGCCCTCCCTGTGCCAGGGCCTCTGCTCTACTGCCCCAGCCCCAGCCCCATGTCCCGTCTCCCAGCAAAACTCCTCACAGGCAGCCACTTCTTTGCAAACAACTTAAAACCCAAAGGAAATATATTTAAAAAATAAAATAAAACAAAACAAAACAAAACAGAATAAAATAAAATAACATAACAGATTCTCAGAGTAGTTTATTTCACCATATTGTTGGGCTTGTCTTTTTCCAGAGGAGTGAGAGGGGACAGCCACCCTTCAGAAAGACCCTTCCCTGCGGGATCTCTTCCACCCCTTTAGTCATTAGCCCATGGGGCACAGAGGGCCATCTAAAGCTCATCATCAATAATGTAGCACATTTAGCCCAGAAAAGCAGGGCAGGGCAACAGATTTACCTTAGGCACAGATGCCACTGTTTTGTCCATCTTTATTTCTTTCTGTGGGTTAGCTTCAAAGCTGAGTAGCTGTAAGTGCAGATGTCACTAAAGTGCAGACCATTCCCACCATAGACAGGTAACTTCCCTGCTACACAGCACTCCTCACTTTCTTCCAGGCACTCCTCTATTTTTCCCAACCACCTATTAGAATTTGTTCCGTCAAGGTCAAGTGATAAGGAGAGAATAAGAGCAAACCTGAGTATCCCTCAGGTAGATATACTCAGAACCATTCTATGAATCTGTGATTCTGTGATACACAAGAATATCGTGGCTGCTGCTCCAGAAGGGCATCTGTCTCCAAGAGGGGCTCTGAAACGTCTGCTTGACCATGTGGACATCTCAGAAGCTTTATTACATCTCAGGTGGCACCAGCCATCTCTGTGAGCATCCAAAACAAGCCTTGGAACATCTATTGGGTATAGTGAAACTGCTTCTAAAAGCAGCCTTGAATCCAGCAGTCTGAGATCTGCCTTCACCCTGTCCTGCCTCATAGGACCTAAAATAGGTCAGTGAATCACCTCCTAAAGTTGCATATTTGTCCCCATGGGTTACGCAGGGAGCTTCAAGTGAGCAGCACAGCAGCTGACACCTGAAGCTGCAACTCTCCATCGGCGAGGCGAAGCCACCTCAAACACCTCTTCATTAGTGAGATGTCTTTAATATTTTGCAGAATAGATGTGTTTGTTAGCTGAGAGTCCTCTAATGGCAAAAGAGCACAAGAGTTTCAGAGAGGAATTGGTCTTCTTGGTATCTTCTCATGCTTTTACAGTCCTTCTTCCATGCACTGTATACCATCACCCAGCTTCAGATGAACTATGTTTTCACTTACATTTTGCCCCACCACATCTGCCCTCCATCCCTCTGGATTTTTACATGAAATTTCACTGCTGATTTTCATGCCTGCCACTTTTTATTGTTTTGTTTTTCAAGATGATAAAAAGCAGAGTTAGTCCAGACGTTCTCTGCAGATATCAAAGAACAAATCCAAGTCTTGCTTTGGACGTGCTGAATTTGGTTGACCCCCACATGAAGGCTGAAATGATAGGTATTTCATCCCAGGATTGCCTGGCTGCAGAGTGCACTGAGACTTGACTGCATGTACCTTCATCCCTATGCTGTTCCTGCCTAGGAAATACACTGCAAAACATTTGCTTGAAGAAAGAAGCTTAGTGTGTGTCTGTGTGTAAACTGTGTGTAAAATGTTTTTGAAACATCCAGTTTTGAGCAAGGAAGGCAACCCAGAGAAAGCAGTGGCTCCATTGCCACCAGCAGCTGCAGTTTCTATGACTTTGTAGTGGGTATCTTTAAGGTGAGAGTGTTAGGAATTACCAACCAGAAAATGTGCCTTTATAATTCACAGTGCCCCTTTTTGTGCTAAAAATTCTTTTACTATTTCCTAGGTTTATTTTGAAGATTATTGTGGGTTTAGTTCAGTCAACTTTAAACAGGAAAAGTCTTATCCCTATCTTCTGCGTTAGCCTTGTGCCTAGAACCTAGAGAAATACAAATCATTTTCATACCACTGCATATCAGACAAAACATAACATTTCCCCTCCTTTAAGCCAAGCTAGTATTACCCCTCACATCATTACTCCATTGCTGTTATCAGCACTAATTCCTACCCTCTTAATCTCTGCTATCCTGAAAAAGAAGACTGGTTATCTTCTGAAGAAGGGGAAAGACTAAAGAATTGGCTGTAGTCCTCCAAAGACAGAGGCTCTGCATCCAGTTCACAAGACTTTTGGTGTATCGAAGTGTTTTGTACTGCACCTTTCCTTGCAAAGTACAGCAAAGTAATAATTAGCAGTTTCTTTACAACCAGCACTATTTTTTCTGACTTTTTTTTGCCTATATTTTTTCTGATTGTGGACTTGATCAAAGAATATTATCATCAAGTCATTATTTCTCTCTATGATCTAAATTAAGCAACAGAAAATGGCTCTAAATATACCAGGCTTACTATCTTTGAGTATGTTTTTTATATTAACTTTAGCTATTGGAATTTGGGCTTCTTGGAAAAGTAAAAAGGATCAGCAGAATAGAAACCCAACTGAAATGGCCATAGTTGGAGGCAGGAATATAAATGTTTTCATTGGATTGTTTACTGCAACAGGTAAGTTTTCTTAAAAGACTTTCAAAAAATCTTCTTAAAAGACGTGCATTAAATAGATCTGGGGGACTTTGCTTTCAAAGCAAGTGAACTTCTTTAATGTCAGGGCAGATTTTACCTAAGTGTGGCTTTAAAGGAGTATGGTTTCATGAATCATTTTGGGATGGATTCTTCTAAACCTCTTCACACTGAGCAGAACTTAATGTTTATGTAGATTCTTTTAAATTAAAGAGATTAATTTAAGAGTTTAGTTAAAAGTTAAAGAGTTTAATTTAAGAACAACTGAAGAATATGATGTTTTTCATTAAGGAGGGCTGTGGTCTTAATCTTAACCAGTTTTTGTTATCCTGCGTGACAGAATAATTTTACTCTTGGAACAATCCAGCTCTGTGTGGAATAAATTGCTGCACTGGGCTATCTTCTAAAGCGAAAATGCTTCCCCACTAAGTGCTGCCCTCCGCTTCCCTTTTCTCTCCTTACTGCCTGGCATCACCTGAAATTAGCTTCTCTGGCCCTTGTTTGTGGAGGTTTCCCTGAGTGGTATTTGCATGGCTGAAGCACTTCAGCCGTGTTACAGGTGTGGATTCTGGCTGCAAAGTCTGCTTGCATCTTTTTTCCTAATGTCTATTCTCTTAGACTGTGTAAGTGATGCTCATGAAGGCTGGTCTTTCAGTCATGACAGAAAAACAGAGGCAGTTCTGCTGGCTCCAGCAGAAATCTTCCACTGGGAAAAATTAAATTAGTATATTCAGATTGCCTCTAAAAGTTGAAACACTGAGCTTTTCCATGCACTCATTGATATTCAGTCTTGAACCTGGGAAACTATTTAGACTGAGATTTTAATTCTGTTACCTGTACCCAGCAGCACATCTTACTTTGGGAGAGAACATTGTAAAGAAAATAGAAGTGTGATTAAATATTTGTATGCTAAAAAGGTTTATAAACTCTCTTCTACAACACTAATTGAGAATATGTATTGTGATTCTTACTTTTCCATCTTCTGTGTTTACAGCCACCTGGGTTGGAGGAGCCTACATCAATGGCACAGCTGAAATTGTCTACCTGCCTTCAAAAGGACTATTGTGGGTCCAGGCACCCGTGGGATTTGCCTTGTCCCTTGTTATTGGTAAATAATTCACATGATCTGGACACATAAGCTTTAAAAAAATAATCATATGGGTATATTAAGATGTGTCACACAGTACAGAGTACATTTTAAATGTGATTTTGTTTCTTCAGTGTCCAATAGATCCAGAATAAACATTTATAATGCGGTCCTCTAAACTGAAACATAAGAAATTAGGGTAGCTTGGAGCTAGTGTAGAGTATTGCCTGCTTGGAGTAATTTATAGGACAAAAATCTTATCTATCTGAGGACTTTAGAAGCATGTGGCTATGTGCTTATTGCTTTTTCATCATAGTCTCTTATACATATTCACTACTGAGAGTGTTGGTATAGTTTTAATTTTTTCTTCAAAATTTCTGTGTAATTAAATAATACTGTCTTGATCTTTCCACTAAAATGCATTCTTTTACGTAGTCTCATCTCAGGATGAGCAGCTCATCCCACTTTACATCTGGTCATTATTCGGTTGAAACTAAGCTAGGTTTGCAGTGTGCTATACCTAAGTCGCCATATCTAACTCCAAGAATTAATGGACTCACGCTGAGGTTCAGCTGTCTTGCCAAAACCACAGTTTCTTCCACTGAGTTATACCATAACTCTCTAGGGACATGGGATGATTAAAGCAAGAACTGTGCAGACCTTGCACAGGAATTTCTAAAAGAACAATAACCATTATTCTCAAGTCAGAGAAAAGAGTCCAACTGACGTGAATGTGAATCAGGCTTGGAAATAAACTGCCAGCATTTCTTATGTGAGTAATTCTTACTAATGAAATTGAGGAGTGCAGGTCTGATCCTGCAATCTTTACTCAGGTCAGTAGTGCCCAGACAAGCAGTCCTGTTGGCTTCAGGGTTAGGCACAATACGTATTCTTTGGTTTTAATGAGACAGCTGTGCATCTGAAGTCTAATATTTAGATGAAGGAGGGTGGGACACAGCTCAACACGCAGATTAAAACAATATTGTTCTGGGAAGAGACAATGAAGCCACCAAAATGAAAATATAACCAGAAAAGGAACGTATATCAACAGGTTGTGCCACATGATTAAGGACAAAAGTTTGGTTCTTTTTTAACCAAACAGGAGTCTTCAGTGCCTCATTCTGTCTACTGACATGTTCCACAGGAAGCATTTCAGAAAACATTGTGTCTCAGGTTGGTAGGTCATTGAAGATGGAGAGGAGACTATATGTGGGTGTCCTTTAAGCCAAATTCCTGTTACAGTCACACAGCTATCTTACACCATTTGGGGTGCCCTAGTGGGTCTTATCTGGCCTCCAATAGCCACTCTGGAAATAGGTATGTCTGCCAAAAGGGGAGACTCTTATCTGACAGCTGTAAGCAGGTGTCCTTTAGAACCTAGGACCCCTCAGACGGATGAAACCCCACATTTAGACAAGTAAATTGAGGTCCTCATGTCTGGTTGGCTGCAACATTCTTTAGGATCCATTATATACAAATACCACATTCACTATACAGGTCTGATAGCCAAATACTACAGTATATGCAAAATTCTACCCAAATGACATCACTTTTGACAGGTGGTTTCTTCTTTGTAAATCCAATGAGATCCAAGCATTACCTGACAGTGATGGATCCCCTTCAGGAAACCTACGGGAACGTGATGGGAAGTTTACTCTTCATTCCACCACTGCTAGGAGAAGTGCTCTGGTTTGCAGCTATCCTGGCATCCCTGGGTAAACACCTACTGTTATATTTGTTAGAGGCATGTGGCACAACTATAAGAGTGTAACACACATTCAGGAATTGTGTTGGACTAAACTGTGGAAAGTTGTGCTTCATGTCTCCTTTTGTGAGAGGAGCACAAGTGTTTCTCATTTGGGGAAAATATGATATTATAATAGAGAGGCCTGGTAATATAAGTTAGTACCTTCCTCTTGCCTGTGGGAGAACAGATGCAAAAGGGTGAAGTGCCTTGGCAAAGGCCATTCAGCAAGGTAGCAGAAGAGCAGAAAGGGAACACGAGCTCTCCTGAGTCCCCACTCTGCCCACTGTCTGTAGACCATTCACTTCTCATTCGTTGTGGTGTGCTGGCATCAAGGGGACAACATATTCTTATTTATTCTGTATTCTGCGCATATGAAATCTGTCTTAAAATGTCTGACTGCTGTCCTTGTCTGCAGGAGCAACAATGAGGGTCATCTTGAGCATCAGCGGCCCTTTGGCTATCGTCGTCTCAGCATGCACTGTCATACTTTACACTCTACTGGGAGGCCTCTACTCGGTTGCATACACAGATGTCATCCAGCTGGTTTTCATTACCATCAGCCTGGCAAGTCCTGTGCATTTCTTAGTAACCATATTCCTAACTAAGGCAAAGAAAACCTGCTCTTCTTTTCAGTATGTCTCAGGCCAAAATAAACTCCAATACTGGCCCTTGCCCTACAGTTCCTCTTCAGGAGAATGGGTCTTCTGAAACATCTTAAAGTCCTTATGAATTTCAGACAGTGCTCACACAAGCTGCTGGCCTTGCTGGGCAGACATGGCTGCTCACAAGTAAGTTCTGCAGAACCTGTGTAAAACTATCTTGGCTGGAAAGGAGAAGGGTCTGTGTACTGAAGGCACCAATTGATCTGAATTATAGACTCGTGTTCTAGATAATGCCATGAACCAGAAACATGTAGATTTAGAGTAAGGAAGGGGGAGAAAGGAAAACTCTTAGTCTGGGTTTAATCTTATGTAACTTTCTGTTCTACATCTACCTCAATTTCAATATCTAAATACACTGTCCAAGAAGGGGGAAATTGTCAACTATTTCCATTTCTATCCTAGTGGGTCTGTATCCCCTTTGCCCTGATGAACTCTGCAACAGAAAGTATTTATTACACTGCAACTCATCAGTCTTACCAAGACCCTTGGATTGGGAAGATAGAAAAACAGTACCTTGGAAGGTGGCTGGATGACTTCTTCTACCTGGTATGGAGCATTTCTTGGAAAAGTGGTTGGGAGAAGGGATTATGTTGGGACTTGTGGTTCTTCCAGCCAGGAGCCCTACATTGCGCACTTGGCAGGATGATGTGCGAAACCTTTGCTCTTCCACTCTGCAGCACACTGAACGGACTGTGAGATCCAGGGCTCAGGGAAGGGAAGGAAAGAAGCAGTAGGGACAATCCTTTACCCACGGGAAGGAAGGTACTTCTTGAGTAAGAGCATCCAGGCAGCTAGTTCCACTCCTGGCACCTAAATGAGGCTTTCTGAGAGGTTGGTCTTGCAGCCTCAATAGTGTGCTTTTAACATAATTATGTAAAATCCCCTCTGTTTGAAACAAAAAAAAAGACCTAAAATGACATGACTGCAGGTCATCAGCAGGCACGGTGCCACTGGCTCCGCTGCACAACTCACATTTTGAGCTACCAGTATAGCCAAGACTATAGGAGGTTGTTATACTCTTGCTAGACTGGTAACAGGGTCACACAGGAGCTTGAGCTTGTTTGGTGAAGACAGCATCTTCAGATTTTCTCTGATGAAATTTGCCTGGTAAGAAAGTGAAAATGTTGATTTTATTTTTAATCTTAGATTATATTCTAGCTGAGTGGGGGTGGGTTTGTCACAAAAACTTCTCTTTTCCTTTCTCTGAGCCTGTTTCGCTATGTCAAGCAACCTGTTCTTTAGCTTTCTCAGTCTGCCAAAACATTAACGTGTTTTGATCAAAATTTCACATCCAGCACAATGGAAACAAAGGAAAAGGACACCCTCAGCCATCAGAAATATCATCCTTGGTAATTAAAGCTGGGCAACATTAATGTGTTTGAAATGAGAGTTTTATAACAGTAAAGACTATCATCCATCTGAATGGAAGGATGATGCCCTACAGCAACCAGCAGCCTGGTGGGTATCACTGGTAACATCTGAATGTTTCAGGTGCTTGGGAGCATCCCATGGCAAACTTACTTCCAAAGAGTGCTCTCCACTGCCTCGCCAGGACAGGCAAAGCTCATCTCCTACCTCTCTGGACTTGGGTGCTTTTCAATGGCCATCCCCTCTGTGCTCATTGGTGCAGTTGCAGCATCAACAGGTAAACTAATTGTTTATCTCTGAATAATGAACATGTTTTTGTCAAAGATGATTAAAACAGGATCCAAAGAAGTCCTGATTTAGACTTCAAATTGACTAGTCTTGTGTACTTTAAAGTGTAGCCCTGGCCACCGAGCTAGATGGTCTGCACCAGAAATGTGGAGCCCTCTGAGGTTCAGTGAACAACTACTTAGAGACATTTAAAAAGCTTCAAGACCTGTTTAATGCTATTTCATTACAATGAAATGGCTTTTCACGGACCTTGAGTTGAGGAAAGATGAAAGCAGACCCTCTAAATCCCTAAATAATCCTGTTTTCCAAGAAATCTTATGCTTGCTTCTGTTAATGCCTTCTGCTTGTAAGATCCAGCATTAGTACTGCAGACTGTTAATAAGGTGCTGAAGAAAACCTGTTTGAAGGAATCAAGTTCAGTCCTGTGAACGCACAGCCCTCACCCAGGGAATCGGTCCTGTGTTAGCTGGAAGCAAGTGTTAAAGAGCAGCCAAGTCACCAAATACATAAATAAATCAGTTGAACTCATTAACTCACTGTCACTAATGGCATCAGAGCAAAACGCCCTTCTCCTCATGAACAGGGTCTAGCAGGTTGACCTTTAACTGTCCCACTTCTGGAAACACACAAAGCACAGCTATTTGTATAGATGCTAGTGGGGAAAAGGAAAGTCTTTGATCTCATGAGAGCTGCAGCTTGCTAAGGGGAATCACAGGAGAGCATAAGAAAATCCAAAAAACTGATCCAACTCCTAAAAATACCAAATGGGACTTAGTCCTTAGCCCTGCAGTGACTGGTCCCTGTGGAAAGGCAGCAGAAATGTCCATGAAGGAATTATTGTGTTTTCCTTGTTCTGTTTTAAAGACTGGAACCAGACAAGCTACGGACTTCCGAGTCCACTTGAGAGAGGGGAATCGGCAATGGTACTGCCACTTGTTTTGCACTATCTCTGCCCAGCATACATCTCCATTGTGGGTTTGGGAGCCATCGCTGCTGCTGCAATGTCTTCTGCAGATTCTGCTCTTCTCTCTGCCGGCTCCATGTTTGCTCACAATATCTACAGGAAAATCCTGAGAAAAAAGGTACTTGGTCACAGCATTCAGTAGTTTTGGTGTCAGGAGTGGTGCCTTGTTACAAGACTATTACAAATCCAGTCTGTGTGGTCTGCAGTTTGAGATGTCTCTCCTTCAGCTGCTGAAACGAGTTGAGCACTTCAAACATAGGTCAGAGGTGTTCATATGCATGGTAGGGATGCAAATACCCTTACTGATGAGATTTTCTCTTTCTAAAATGACTGGTATAAAGTTTGGACTGGGATATTCATGAGACTTCATTGAAATTATAAAGGGCAGCTCCATCTGCAGGGGTGCCTGCCTTGGGCAAGCACTGTCTGAAAGTAGCAATGGCTTGGTTGAGAAGCAGCCCAGAGCAGTGCTGGTTACCCCACCAGTAAACGTCATGTCTGTTATGTTACAATCTCTGTTTTACAGGCTACCGAGATGGAGGTCTTATGGGCCATGAGAACTTCCATGCTGACGTTTGGGGCTGGTGCTGCAGGTCTGGCTTTTTACTCCAGCTCTGTCTACGACCTCTGGTTCCTCAGCGGGGAGCTGGTGTATGTCCTGCTCTTCCCCCAGCTCTGCTGCGCCCTTTTCATTCCCAGGACCAACTCCTATGGCTCTGCTGCCGGCTTCTTGGTTGGACTCCTCCTGAGGCTGCTGGCAGGGGAGCCTGCCCTGAGCATCCCCCCCATCATCTGCTACCCAGCCTGCTCCCTGGTGAATGGGACCTACAGCCAGCTCTTCCCCTTTAGAACATTCACCATGCTTCTCACCCTGGGGACAATCGTTGCTGTTTCGTACCTGGCTACAGTCTTGTTTCAGAGGAACCTCCTTCCCCACAGGTGGGATGTTTGCAATATCATGGGGGGAACCAGCACCCTCATCCCCCTGCAGCAGATGGAGAAACAGATGGATTCATCGATGGTTGCACTAGAAGAGAATCAGGCTTAAATGTGAGGCCTCATTTGAAAGAACACAGCGCATTCAGCAATTAGACTATGGCACAAACAGCATTGCTTTTCCCTTTGCTTTTCCAGCAATGAATTATTTAAAGTCCTCATAGAGTGATAAAGATGCACTCTGCGCAAGGAGAATGTGTGAGCTTGGAGTCTGCAGTGATTAAAGGTGTGTGCTGATGGAGTATGGTGGTGTGGTGGTGGCCACGGGGCACCTTGGGCCCCAGCAGTGTTCACTTTGGGGTGCCCCTTGCACCCCACCCGAAAGCAGGACTATAAATCACTCTCAAACATTTATGGCATTCTCAAGTCACATACTTTTCTCACCACAAAGGAGACAAATTCATGTTTAATAGATTGGGTATTCTTGATTAAAAAACAGTTGAGCAAACCTGTTGCCATTACAACAGCTGGGGTTTTAGCATAATCATCCCTGGGGAGTGCATGGGATCTATAAAAACACAGATTACTGAGTGCAGTGCAACCACCACAGCAGTCCAGCAGTAATATCAGTTCTGCACCATTCCTTGTATGCTTTACAAAGCTTTCCTTGATACCACAAAAGCTTTTGCATACACCTCTCCCCAGCCGTGGTCTCAGGTCACAGAGCCAGTCTGCTGCCACGTGGCTGAGGGAAGGACATCGCCTCTCATATGACCTGGTAGGGCAAAAGTAGATGAGCAAGATGAAACAACAGCCCTTAATTACTGGATAAGAAAGTTTTACATAGCCACTTATGTTTACTGTATTTATAATATTTATAAAAACTCAACCAGCTGCAAAAATGGAGGTGCCAGAAAGACTCCTTAGAATGAGCCTTCTCTAAAACACCTGGTTAAATCACTTGTGTGAGGTGTTACCCAGGCGCAGCTGTGGGATGGTGTGGGATACATACACAAACTGGGGTGTGAGAACTCAGAGGACTGCGGTGACAGAAAGGTGCTGGAAACCGATCCTGAACCTGCCTGCAGGTACACTAAATCCTGAGGGCAAGATCCCAAAAGGTTCAACCCACCAGGTGTGTACAGAAAAGCCCCTGAAACCTTGTCTGCTTAAATTCTCAATGGGTCAGAAGCAACCCAGATAACTAGTGAGTCTGGCCTCTAGCCTGAAGTCTGATGGACCAAGACCATCCCACAGCGGGATGGGTCATTAAGATGGGAGCCAAAATAAAGATTCGGAAGGAAGATGCAGTGATGGCTTATGGATGGCTGTTGTTTTAAACACTGGCTCACCAGGGGTCAGTTGCAAGCTACCCAAACAGCCGGAACCATGCTCTGGGCAGTCCCTCGCCACAGAACCTTTACAAAGTGCTTGTGGGAGCTGCTGTGCGTAGAAATAGCCAGCACTGTTGGAGGATAATTACTGACGTACCCGAAATACCCCACAGCAGAGAAACCTGAGAGTGAAAACAATCTGCTGCTTGGTAAACTGCTTCCAGCACGTGCTGAACACCCCGCTGTGCATGCACAAGGTAAGAAACTCCGCTGGTGCCACCATGTTTGGCCACAGCAAGCTCAGCGAGGAGCCACACGTCACTCTGAGCTGTACCAAGGCAGCCCTAAGCTCTAGATATGGCTTTGATGACGCTGCTACTCAAAGGGACCATCCATCTTCCTTAAAACACCCATCATCAGCAAGGTGGAGATTCTGCTCCTCACCAGAAAAATATCACACAACTTTATGCTTTGCCCTAGTGTTAGTAACCACTTGGGCACACTTAACTTCCCTGTTGATATGCTTTGTTAAGCCAAGACCAGAAATTCTTTCCTGTATCTCTAGAGACTGTCATGAAATATTAATTATAACATGTGTCTAGAAAAGGGAAAAAAGTGTTTTTAAAATTAAAAGCATTACCATTAACCATGGCCCTGGGCAGTCACCCCCTCAAGTCTTTCACACCCCAGTGATTTGAGTGGGAGCATGTGAGGTCGTGCTTAGCTAAGGGAGACACCAAAGCTATCATTACCATAGCACCAGAAGCATACGCCCCTGCAAGATTTAGGGGTGACCTAGTTTGGGGAACTGTACAGCCCTCTGTGAGGACCAGACCAAAGCTGACATGCTGCACTTGCACAGGAGCACAGACCTGCTGCACAGCCCAGATGAGAGTGAAACTCCAATGTCCTCATGTCAAGGTCACCAACCCACTCATTGAGCATCCCTCTCATTGACCATCCCACCCAGCAGATCTGAAAGGCAAATGACAACATCTGGAGATACCTTTTCTCTACACCACCATGCCCAACTTATCCCTGGAGAGTCCAGAAGTTTGACATTAAAGCCTTTCCATGCTCACACACTTGGCCTGGTGGGCAATAGATCCGCAGCTCCCTACGACAGTGCTCGGCTGAAGAGCGGCACCACCACCATCATGTCACCACCCAGCACCAGCACAGAAAACTCCCTGCGACTTCAAATAGGAAAGTCTTAGTGTTCCAAGGGGTATCTGGCATACTCAGCAGAGACACTTGCCTTTACAAAGCTTCTCTGGATTTCATACCACTAACACACGCTCTGCTTTGTGTGGAGAGATGAAAATGGCAAAGACACAATTACTGTAACTCTCCCAAATGTTTGCCATTTTCCATCCTTATATGACTCTCTCCTCAGAACATCCCCCAGCAAGCTTAAAAAGAAAACATTCATCAAGGTCAGACAAAGTTTTGAAAGCAAATAGCTGCAAGTAAAATAAATATAAAAGCAATTCTAGCCTGTACTTAATGACAAAATGCCTAGTTGTTCCAGTCCAGCACACCCGAAGTCCTTGAGGTGTTGCCAGCATGGGGGATAATGACCCAGCTCCCATGAAATCATTCCTCTCACAGGTTACTGCCTCCAGTTCAGTATTCCCTTCTTTTCCTTGCCCCCTCTTTATAAAGAATTCGCTCACTGAAGGGCCCCAGTTTACCTCTCCATTTGTGGATTTACCTTCTTTGCCCTTCAGAT
Source organism: Nestor notabilis (assembly GCF_000696875.1). Lineage (NCBI taxonomy): Eukaryota > Metazoa > Chordata > Aves > Psittaciformes > Psittacidae > Nestor > Nestor notabilis. The sequence continues at coordinate 10,968 of NW_009931444.1, read as the reverse complement.
GTGTCTGTGCCAATGACTGTACAGTCCCAGTTTTCATGAACTTTTTCTCAGCCTAGGCAGCTGCTACCTGTTTCTGGCATTTTTGAGGTTAATAATACCCTATCTGTCATGTCTAATTAAAAGTAAAAAGAAAAGGCCTGCAATTTGGGAAGCAAATGGTTTGCAGTGAGTTCTCAGCATCTTTGGATGCCTGGTTTATGCACATGAGAAAAAATAGGAGCATAACAATTTTGAGGGGAAATCTGTATTTCTTCCTCTTTTCATTTATGCTCGTTTTTAGGATTTCCTAAGGGTGTCCTCATTGAAATAATACCTGAAGGCCAGCAAGAAAGGAAAGAAACACTTGCAGGTTTGCCAGACATTTCTAGCACTGGCAGGAAATATTTCCACATGAGCTATGATCTGTGTGGGGCCAGGATGACCCTTTCATTGTTTCCATTCAAATACCATGCTCTCTGGCTTTACCCCTCATGCTCCACACCAATCTTCCCTTCCAGTTCTCAGACTTCTCTACAACCTCTGCTGGAGAATACAGCAGCCCAGCTAGCAGAGCTTTTTCATCTTCTGATAACTTCTCCTGCTCTAGACCACCATTGACCTTTGTGCTCCTGTATCAAGGGAATAACTGAATGGCATTAATCTCTCACAGCAGGACATTTGTAAATCCAGGGAAAAAGTCATCTTGCTTTGCTGATCCTTAAAACTTTGAGGCAATCCCTTCTCTCCAGGGAAGGCTGGGATGCACGGCTTTCTCTGCACCACAGTTTGGGGCCAGGATCATCTTTGTGACTGGAATTTGGGCTGACCATAATAATAAAAAGAAGGAGAATAATGTGAACTGGAGTAATGTTTCCATTATCAGACACAAAAGCATGAACATCACAAATGATGTATAGCTAAAGTTTTCGTTAAGTCAGCTGGGAAACATCTGCCTTCACTATTAAACAGCCTCAAGAACAGACAGTATTTTGTTTCAGTTCTTTGGCCAAATGGTTGTTTTGTGGGTTCTGATTGTTTTGGTTTTGTGTTTGTTTGTTTGATTGATTGATTGTTTGTTTGTTTAATCTTTTGCCAGGTCTCTTTATGTTATGTACAATCTGCCTGGGAAGAGATGTCCATTTTCCTCCTCCCTACCTCAGTTTCCCTCCACCAGCTCTCTTACCTGACCCTGGCGGTACTGCTGCACAAGTTAGACTTTGCAAATCTACCTTAGGCAACAACTCTGACGCACTCATGCTTCACTTACCCAGTACCCAAAGAGGGACAGCATTTTAGTTGACTCCAGGAAGGATTTTGAGATCTTTGGAAGAATGTTCTGTTTTACATAACACTTTTATTGCATGAGTTGAGAAAACTCATGCAACAGTAGCAAACACCAGCATCTGGACAGCACTCTACTGTCGCCTGGGCTGGCAGCATCCACTGAGATACCCTGAAGCTTCCATTGTCCTGGTTTTCCTCAACATTTTTAGACTCCATATCCCGTGGAGCATCTGAGATGTATCAGACAGAAATCTGATTAAGAAACAAGAACAATACAAAATCAATGCATGTACATTAGGTGGATTAACAACTGGCTTACTGACAGGTCCTGAAATGTAATTACAAGTAGGAAATTATCATCCAACATCTGAATCTCTAATGAGGCTGATTTTGGACATCATGCTATTGAACTGCACTTATCAGTGACTGGGTAGGCAATGAGGAGCAGTCCGCATCGTGTGCTCAGCTCGTCAAATGAGATGCACTTCAGTGCAGCCTAATGGGCAATCTAACACACAGATCTTTATAGACAGATCAGGTGAATCACAGTCTAAAAACAACTGTTGGCTGTGCTGTCCTGAAAGGAAGCCCAGAGTGATGTTATGCACTATAGTGTTGAAATTCAGATGAGATGAATCATGCTCTGCGCATGTTCCTGCTGTTTTGATATGTCTCCTTTCTGTCTCAGGCTGGGCTTTGAAAATACCCAGAAGTCTTAAGTTAAAGTTCAAACTAGACAAACTCAGGCTACAGAACAGGCTCAGCATTTTTAATGTAAGGTCCATTAAATGTTAGAACAATTTGCCAAGGGTTGAGGTGGATTCTTCATCACTGAAAATGCTACAGTGAAACTGGGAGCTTTTCTGGCAGTTCTGTTTTAGGCAGATCATTCAGGGGAGCCCAGTTGTATGTGATGTCCAGCCCAGAGTTCAGACAGACAAACCCCAGTGATGTCTTCTGTTCCTTACTTCTCCCAACCCTGCTAGAGACGGGCAATCAGGTTCCATCCAGTCAACCACTACCACCTCTAGCTTAATGCTGCCAAATGCTCATAGCCCTGCTTGTTACCCTTGAGTTCTAACAATGAAGAAGTCAAGACTATAGTGTGACTTGGATTTCCAAATCTAAACTGTGTCCTACATCAGCAGACTCTGTGTACTGGACTCCACGTTGTCTATGTGAAGACAAAGGAAAAGATGTGATTGTTAAAGAAGAGGGAAGCAGAATACAACAATTAAGCACATTAACAACTCTGGAATTCTTGGCGTGCAACTGCGATCTCTGACACTTGCACTGTATTGCAGCAGGGGCATGATGGGGTTTTCTTTAATACCAACATGGATTTCTTTTCTCCCAGAGTTCAGCTGTGCTCCTAATTCTGGAATAACAGACCTTGCGTAATTACAGGATTGGAGAGAAATTTCACACTGTGGGAGTAAAGCAAACCGACCAACTTCCCACTTTTCCACTATTGTTACAACTTTGGTGAACAGGTCAGTGCTGTGCTGCACATCATGTAACACACGTCTGGCCACGGCTTTTCAGTCTCTCGTGCTCTACCAGTGACGAGGGGCACGGGAAGCTGGGGGGAAGCAGAGACAGGACACCTGACCCAAAGTACCCAAAAGGGTATTCCATACCTCAGCACATCATTCCCAGTATAGAAACTGGGGGGAGTTACCCAGAAGGGACCAATTGCTGCTCAGGTTGGGCTGGGTATCCATCAGCGGGTGGTGAGCATCAATGTGCATCAATGCTGTTTATTTTTCCCTCTCTTTGATATTTCCCTTTTCATTATTAGTAGTATGTTATGCCTTGTTTAAATTACAAAACTGTTCTTAACCGGTGGGTTTTACCACCTTTGTCCTCCCCATCCCACTGGCAGGGGGAAGGGCTGTGAGTGAGCAGCTACATGCTATTTAGTTGCCAGCTGGGGTTAAACCACAACGTTGTCAATTTTTATTTGTACTGTATCACTCTAAATATCCCTCTGGTAGGAATGTCAAGCAAGGAGCTTGTCACTGGATAAAACTGGAGGGTCTCCTGTTCCTCAAGTTTTGAGAAAGTACTAAAATGCTAAGACAATTTAAGATTCCTTTTGCTTACACATTGCAAGGCCTGGCATGTCCTGTGAGATGTGCCTTATGGGGCAGCATCGAGTCCACATGATCACCATTCTTCACAAGCTATTTTAGGGACAAATGTCACTGAACTCCCCATCCAGACACCCAAATTGCAGAGAGGTTTTAAATACTCACTCTCTAGCACCACCTAAGTGCAGCCCCGAGTAACACAAACCAGCGCTTCCCTTTCAGAGCACCTCTCTCCCCGGGCCCTGAATGGGGTCTCCCTGTTTCACCAGAAGTGTCCTCACCAGGAGATAACCCTGTCACCAAGCACCATCGCCTGCCACTTGTCAGTCAGATACACACCTCCCAAAGTGGTCTTTGGCCCTGACAAGGAACTCAGAAGCCTGTCCCAGGTCATCATGCACTGGGTGCCTCTGTTAAGGTTGTTGGGAGGTCTTCTGCTGGCAGTGATGGTGCTGCAGGACCTCCTCCACCGGCCACTTACCCACACTACACTCCTGCAAACTGCAGGCAAAACCAAATGAGGTTTCCTTCTCTGATATGTTTGGAATGGTTGCTAAGTCCTCTACACACATAGACTAAGGTGGGAAGTGGGGCCAAGGCTGTGATTGATGTGACATCCGTGTTGCTCCAGGTGGAAACCACCCATGTGCTAGGGTCTGAGCTGTGAGTGCCCTGAATTACCTGTAGTTGTTTCCATGGGAGACACTATAATTAGTCCAGCATTGCTCAATCACAGTTATTATTTGAAAGGCAACATGCCTGACATGCTTCAGCAGTCATTCCACAGGGCTGGATGGGCTTGACTTGCTTTCCTTTGCTGCTGTGTATTCCCAGCTGCCCCACGGGCACTGTGTCCAGACATGGGAGCAACACGGGCAGTGATGCTGCCTGCAGTGAGGAGACCCAGCCTGGCTCTGGGGAGAGACCCTGCGGGCAGCCCCTGCTCAGCCCTTCTGCAAACCCAGATCAAGCCTAAATCAGTAGTAGAAAAAGAGGGTTCTGAATTCAGCATCTCAGTTAGACCATGTGGGGACATGACTGTGCTGATGGGGCAGCCCAGAGTAAATTATTTGTACCAAATTTACACCAGATGAGATGGAGAGATGCGCAGGTGATCCACATAAAAAGAGCCGTTGAGACTAAAGTGTAGATATTTAAATGGTCCGTTTCAACTAGACCAGCTTAATCATGCTTAATTATTGCTTTGCTTAATTATTACCTATGCTTAATTCTATTTAAGTTCTCACCCAATCTGTACATATCACTACTCCTGCATCTTAGGACAGTGACTGCGTTGGAGAAGGGAGACAGGCTGAAACATCTGGAGCAAGCCAACATTTGAGATGGCAAAAGCTTGTGCTATTCTGGCAATGGAGAGGATAGAACTGAAACTCACAGGGAAAAAAGGGAAGACACAAGGGTCCCTTTGCCCCTTTCTGAGATTGTTTTTATTCTGCACACAGTGGAGAACAGATGTGCCATTTGCTTTGCCGAATTCTGCAAGTGAAAATATTCACACTGCTATGATCAACAGACAAAAGTACCATGGATCAGCAAAGTAGGATTCGTGTACCTTGGAAAACAGTCCTTACTTGTGATAAAAGCTCCTTTTATATTTTCTTTGCATGGTGTAACACTAACCAAGCCCTTTTCTAGACAAGAACTTTGGACATTGATGTGAGGTGAAGGGTTATAAATCTTCTGGTGTCCTGGCAAAACTGGAACATAAATATTTTTATTTAATCAGAAGTGCATTATTATTTTGCTATTATTTTTGCCACAACGTGTAGTCCACGGGCAACCAAAGGAGACTTCAGGGCCATGGGATGGTTGGTAAAGGGATCTGAAGCACAGGTTATTTTTTCCTCTCTTTCCAGTTGCAGGCAGCAACACTAGAAGAAACTGACAGACCCAGTCTATTAACAGGTGGCTCCATGTTTGGTGTTACCACCACAATTTTGGGGGTTTTGGTCTACACAGTCCCGCAGTGGTCTGTGTTGAGACCAGTAAGTACTGATTAGTGTCTTCTTCAGTGACATAGACAGTGGGATCAAGTGCACCCTCAGCAAGTCTGCAGACAGTACCAAGCTGAATGGTGCAGTTGACATGCCGAAGGGAAGGGATGCCATCCAGAGGGACATGGACAAGCTAAAGAAGTGGGTCTGGGTAATGCCCAATATCAATACAGGCTGGGGGATAAAAGGCTGGAGAAAAGCCCTGACAGGAAGGCCCTGGGGTGGATGAAAAGCTGGACATGAGCCATCAGTGGGCATTCACAGCCCAGAAAGCCAACTGTACCCTGGGCTGCAACAAAAGAAGAATGACCAGAAGGTCAAAGGACGTGATCCTGCCCCTCTACTCTGCTCTCATTAGACCCCACCTGCAGTCCTGTGATCAGCTCTGAGACCCCCAACATGAGAGGGACATGGAGCTGTTGGAGCAAGTCCAGAAAAGGGCCACAAAGATGATCAGGGTCTGGAGCATCACTGCTGTGAGGGAAGGCTGAGAGAGCTGGGCTTGTTCAGCCTGAAGAAGAGAACACTCCAGGGAGACCACAGAGCAGCTTCCAGTGCCTAAAGGGGCTGACAAGAAATCTCGAGAGGGGCTTTTGACAAGGGCATGTTGGGATAGGACAAGGGAGAATGGTCTTAAATGGAAAGGGAGATTTAAATTAGATATGAGGAATAAACTTCTTACAGGGAGGGTGATGAAACACTGGCACAGCCACCTCAGGTTGCCCAGAGAGGTGATGGATGTGCCATCCCTGGAGACATTCAAGGTCAGGCTGGACAGGGCTCTGAGCACCCTGGTCTAGTTGAACACGTCCCTGCTCATTGCAGGGTGGTTGGACTAGATGACATTTGAAGGTCCCTTCCAACCCAAACCATTCTATGATTCTATTACTTGGTCTTTGTTTTCTGAAATTAAAGCCAACTTTGTGCTGTGGGGTTAATATTTCAGGTTAAAAGAAACAGGTATCCAGTTGTTCTTCTCCATCCCACCTCCCCAGAAGCATACACACTTGACCTGGGTCTCCCATTTCTTAGGTGGAGCTTCTACCCTTGAGCTGTTGAATACAAAGACAAGAGGAGAAAGACAGTACACCCTGTTATGGGCTTGTGGATGCTAGCCTGGGAAAAGAATCCTCATAACGTTCAGCAAACAGGATTCAAATTCTTGAGCAGCTTTAGGTGTATCAAAACAAGTTCTTGATAAAAGATTTGCCTTCTGGGTGATGCCTGGGATTCTTTAAGTCTCTTTGATTTATAGAGCTGGGCAATAAAATCAGAGAAACAAGCCTTCGAGTAACACATCTACAGCTTTCTGGGATGCCTCTGGAGACATGCACCAACTGTGCCAGAGTGGATTTCCCAACCCAGCAGCTGTAGTACTTTGAGGCATGGGTGCTGCCATTGCCTTCCTTTGGTCTCTGGAAGGTCCTGATGGTACGGTCATACCAGAAAGCCTGTGTAGACAACTCCTACAAGATTTACTTCCAATTTTGCAGGATTTAAGTATGTTTTCATGGCTGTCACACCTGCCCTGACTGGTGCCACAGCTGCTTCTCTGGGTCAAGCTGCTTTTCTTGCCATTGCTTATGGTGCAAGAAGTGCAGCAAGAATTGCAGACAGTGTTGATAATCAATGCCCCAATGTCTTAGGCATCATTTGCAGGCAGGTGCACTGAGCTTGGTGAACTGGACGAAGAAGGAGGAAGGAAGACAGAGGGACACAAATGCTAGTCAAGAGCTCAACGAATTGCAGTGGTCATATAATGTGTCCTGCTACTATAGTGCAAGCCTGCAGCCACTGTCCCTGTGCTGGCTGTGCTCTTGTCACACCGTCTGAAAGGGACAAAGGCCACCTCAGAGATTCAAGAAAGAGACGAATTTCTTGCTTTGTTTTGCCATAAGCTTCCTAGAAAAAAGCAACTTTGTGCTTTGCTTCCCATTGGAGGAAAACAGGGGTGTTGCGCTCTCTGGAAATACCAAAGGAGGAGGTAACACCCTGGAAGAGTTCTAATGCCACATAGCAAAAGTCTGTCTCATTTCTGACAAGGAGTGGGGACAGCCACGGCATTCACCCACAAGGCAGGTGTGCTTTCAGTACCTGCCATTTGATAAAAGATGTTCCCAAATGTCTGCTTTCTACTGAGCGTCTCTGCATCCTCTGATATACATTTCTGCATCATCACTTCATCCTAACCCCAAACCCACAGACCAGAACCACAAGGAGACTCAGGCAGTCTGGATAGCTTAGAAAGTGGAGGAATGCTGACAGACCAGGACTGGCCATGGTCTCTCCTCTTACAGCTATTGATTGATCTGGAATAAGAGAAGGGATTTTTGCTCTGTGCCTCTGACAAAAAGAAATAAAGGGCAAAAACCCTGCACTGACAAAGCGCAGGTTTGGCCAGGTTCTACTTCAGATGCTGCAAGTGGTGGAAGGAATGTTTTTACACACTGAGGCCTTCCAGTGCATGGTCTTTTCGTTTCCAGAAGACCAGCATAAAGTAAACCTGGACCACCGACCCCATGTGAAAGAGTAAGGGCTAGCAGGATGTTACTTATGTTCTTCTATCCCTGTGCCCTGTGCACATTTCTGTTGCCATTCAGAAGCCTGCAGCTCTCTCCTGCTCCCTGCCAGCTGTTTGCCAGCTCACTGCATCAACCAGAAGCATCTCAAGGTTGAGGTGAGCAGCCTCCACAGCCCTCTGACCCTGCAGATGCAAGTACCTCCAGTCTGTTAATGTTCCTTTGCTGAATATTCTCCCGTGGTTTCTCATAGGATGGAGTTACCTTCAAAGGTCTATTGCAGGTCTGGAATCTCTGTGAATTTTTAACTCTGGTGGTTTTCATCTCTTCTTCAGCAAAAGACAAGGTCAAGCATCTTGTTGAGTCCAAAAAGACATCAAAGGAAAAGGGCAAGGGGAAAAAAAAGCAAACCCACTGTGCAAAGTGTTTCAGGATACACATGCAGCATATTAGAGAGCAAAAGGAGCTTTCTGGCTCCTATCTGGCTGTTGTTGCAATTGTTAATGTGGTTTTGTTCCATTATTAATGACACCAGAAAGAGAAATCAGACCTTCCAGACAAACTTGAGAGACTCTCAGATAGCAAAGAGAAGGGAGGGAAAGAAAACAACTTAAAACAATAGAAAAAAGCAAAGGGAAGGGGAAGGGAAACTTAATATATTGAGCAGGCAGTAATAAAAACCTGCAGATGTCTATAGCAGTGTAGGGATGGTGAACTGAATCTCTTACAAAGCTTATAAATCACTCCCAGAGTCTGCTACTTTAAGGGTACTTTGTAATTAAGCAAGGAAAAAATGATTTCTTACAGCCTGCACTATATTGCTTGACAAATTCATGTTTCCTAGAACTGCTGTTTGACAAGCAGAGAAAAATAAACCAGGAAGCAGCAGTAATGGATGAAATGTCTGTAACCCTGAGCAGTGTTATCGTTAGCTTCATCTGAATGTGGTTGGACAGGATTCAATAAAAAGCTTTGTTAGGAAAACACATCATGAATATGCCAAGGTAAGGAATCTCAGGGTTAACACTCCAGTCTGGCTTTCCTGTTCAGTTACCCTAAGTTAGCTTCCAAATCACTATCCCTGCAGAAGAGCCCTTTTGCTCCCACTCAGCAGAAACAGCTCCATTGCTGAAGCCTTGCACCCAGTGCCACAGCTCAGGACCCACCACCAGCAGCATCCTCTTCAAACCCCATCCCAACAGCAGGAGGCATCTGCAGAAGCTCATCCCCCATTGCATGCGGGGTGCTGGGAGGCAGGCAGGAGCTGGATACACAGAGGGGCCAAGCATCATGGTTAGATTTGGTTAGACTGGCTGCTAATCAACAGTACAGCTATCATCAGCACTGTGTGAAGTCAAGTGATTTGCTCTGCAGCCACGTGTTGATGGGGCTGCACCCCATGGTCCTCAACACCAGCCCCGATGGTGATGCTCACTACAGCCACGCTCCTCCACAGGCTGATAGCACAGAGCCTGCCCCCAAAATCCCCCCCGCTGCTCCACTGTCTGCCAAGGGGCTCCCACCCTGCCCAAAGCACTCACCCAGTGCTGCCCATTTCATACCCCAGCACGTTTCTGCTCCAGAGAAACCTCCTTCCTTGCAGAGGGATGTTTGCAGCACAGCAGGAGGAAGCTTTGTTTGCAATGAGCCGTCAGGGAGAGAGGAATCAGCTCCTCTCAGATAAACAGGGTTTGTAAAAATCTGATTAAATGCTTTCCCAATACAGGGCATTTTGTCATATGTGTCACTGCATTTCTTGAGATGCAGTTTGTCCATAAAATAAAGCAATCCTCTAGACATTTTACAATTTTCCCTTTAAAGATAAGGAATCTGAAAGTTCTTTGCTGTTAATTATTGATGCTGAAAACAAACATTCACTTCTTATTCCAGGACCTACGCTGCAAGGCCAAAACAGCTAATATTTGGGAATAGCTCCAGACTTGGATTTCAATTCCATGACTAACATCTGTCTTTCCAATAGAGCAGATTAACTCAGTGCAACCAGTGTCATATATCTGAAATCACTCGAAGCTCAATTCATTTCATAAGAGCATGTACCCCATGTGCCAAAACAGGTCCCTGGACCAAGAGCTCAAAAATAATCTAAATAAAGGTTGAAAGAAATTTAAAAGGGAAATAACATAAAGTCACGTCACCATAGCACCTTTAATGCTTTGAGGAATAAAATTGCCATGAAGTGATGCGATCAGGAAGAAACTTTCCCAGTGGGGATCTCTCCTAAGGGAAGGGCCCCACTGCTTTTTCCTGTAATCTCATATTCTTCAGGGGTACCCAGGCACCCGATGCAGCAGAGGGTATTTGGCAAGCACAGGATCAGCTTGGATAGGTGGGGTAAAGGGGAAGCACTTCATAGGCAGCCTCTGCAGATGAAGTGTAGCCATGTTTTCAGTCACCCCCAGCACCATGGCAGGGCAGTATGTCCTCACCAACCTCTCTCCCACTCTTTCTTCCTGTGACTCCCATTGCTGAGGCTTCAAGAGATGCACCATAAGTCAGAGAAGCTGGAGATTTTATTGCACCCTGTACAAAAGATGGGCCCTGGAGTCCAAGTAGATTCCACCCTCTCTTGCCAAGGCCTGACCCAAGTCCTGGAAGTCTCCTCCGAGGCGAGAAAGCAGGAAACCCTAATGTTAAGCAGAGGCTTTGACCTGGCTGCACACGACGGTGTCACACTTGTAAAGCCCCAGTGCTGAACCCCAAGC
>NW_009931444.1:0-328 GCF_000696875.1 Nestor notabilis | reverse complement strand
GGTGAGCCACCCAGACCCCTGTGGCACCCCCTGTCATCGTCACAGACAGGCAGCACAGAAGGAAACCTGCACCAGTCCATGCAGTCCACCTCGCCCGCAGCATCACCAGACTCCCCGGGGCTATGCAGTAATTCCGAACACCCTGCAGGGACGTTCCCCTCGCGGGTGCGTGTTTCCCCAGCAGTCACACACAAAAGGGCATCCTCGGCCGAGTGCCCCAGCGCCGGGCTCGTCCCCCGCGGCCGCCCATCACCGCTCATTTCCTGGCTGGGCGATGGCAGGCGGCCGGGCAGCACTTTCCCTTCCTCAGCCAATTGCATCTTCAATC
>NW_009931443.1:56258-59809 GCF_000696875.1 Nestor notabilis | reverse complement strand
GCTCAGCGCCCCGCTTCCCTCCGTCGGCGCGCAGGGAGGAGCTGGGAAGCCGGAGAAGATGAGCGACGCGGCGCGGCTTCCAGGCGGTGATCGACAGCGCCCCGAAGACTAATGCAGAAAATCAACAAGAACGTGGTTCTGGCGCTCCTCTCTCTGACCAGCCTGGTTTTCCTCCTCTTCCAGTTGTACTATTACAAGTTCTACCTGTCGCAGAAGGTAAGAGAGCTGTGCTGCACGGGCTTGCTTTTGTGGTATAACCGGGTATAATGCCTGCTCTCTTCAGAGTCCCTTAGCAGCTCCAGCGCCACCTCCAAACTGCCCTCTTGCGGCTAGCAATTCCTGCAGTGTGGACGTGGAGCAGGAAGGCAGCCCCAGCAAGGTACTGGTGGCAGAGGCACAATCAGGTGAAGTTGTCACCCTGATACTCAAGTCACGTCAGGCAGAGGCATCCCATTAATTCTAAACTGGGATGTCGTTCGCTGCTTAATCTTCCCAGCCCGCCTTACTCTTGTTAAGTGACTTTTGTGGAAAGTAAAGTCAAACCAAGTGCTATCTTGGGGCTTTTCTGAAGAAACAAGGTAGCATTTATTGGCTGCAAGTTTTTCACCAGTGGCGTTTTGAAAGTAAAAGCCAGCTTTTACTGCAGTTGTCTTAGTGTTTCAGGGTTCATAATTTTATAGGTAACATAGATTAAATCCTGCTTTTAAACCACCAGTGGAATGTTTAGGTGAGCCTGATTTTCTATAAAAGAAGAAGAGGTTCAGTGTTACTATAAATGAAATACTGTGGGGGGTTTTATGGCTTCATAGATTACAGTTGCAATGCAGATTGAACAAAGTAACTAATTTCATTTTTATGGGAGAACTGCATAGGTATCGTACTTCCCGAGTTTGTTTTCCTTTGGTGAGGACTTTCTTAACAAATGCAGGTTATCTTAGTGCTGGGTAGTACCACAACCTTTGACTTTCTTATCATTTCTGATTATGAACAAGGCTGTGAATGAGAAATTCTTCATGCTTTTGAAAAGCTTAAAGCTGAGCCACAAACCACCTTGGCTTTATCATATGAATATATTCTCTTTCAAATTTAACTCTCTGGGATTACACCTGGAAAGACTGAGGCATAATCCTGTTGTATTTTCCTCAGTGGTATTTGCCTAACAGCGTTTGTGTTTGTCATCTTCCTGTTTTATGTTTATTGACTTAGAAACCTGAGGTCTGATCATGCAATCCTTGCATGTCTGGAAGTCCTCCAGGCTTGTGTTGTCCTTCTAAATATACTAAGCCAGAGCAGTTGTTTATGATTTCATGTTCAGTGCTGTAGTTGAGTGACTGGAGGCATAAATAACCACAGCTGTAACTATAAAATGCTGACTGAATAAATGCCCCTGAATGTCCTGTTAAGAAATCCTAAGCAGAAATTCAACTGAAACTTACTTTTTTCCCCATTTTCTTTCTTCCTCTCTCTCCCTTTCCTTGGTTTTCATAGAATGGAACAGTGTTATCCAAAGTCAGAGGAAGCCAGTCAGGCCAAGACAGCACTAGATGGGTATGTACAATGTCATTGGTTCTTAAAATTCTGCCAGTCTCGGAGAACTCTTAATGGAATTGCACAGTTCTGTTTCAAATTCATTGGGGTTTTTCTAGTATTAGGGACTAAGAGATACTTTCTTCACTGACTAAAGTTTTGAAGCGTTTCAAAACATCAGTTTAAAATAGAACTGAGAAGCAGTTACAGGTTAGCAGCCTTTTCTGTGCAGTCCTTAGTAGTGTTGTTAAAGTTCTAAGCAGCAGCAGAACTTGTTCTTTCTGGTATAGAAGTTCTGATCCAGGCTTTTGTATTCTTTCAGACTGAGTATTAAAAAGATTGGCTTATTTGTCATGCAGCTTGTTGATAGTCAGTAGCATGGTAAAAAAATCGGCTGCAGGTCTTAGGTCACAGAATACCTCTTTGCTCATTCATGCAGCAGTTGTTTAACCTGCTGCTCAATATTTTGTATTACTTGGTTATGCCGGGTCATAAAGCTCTTCACAAGCAGGAAAATGTTACATTTCAGCATGCACCAGTGGCTGTATACCAGGGCTCGGGAGCAGTGTTAGCAGTGCCATTAGATACTTGAAATGGGGTATTTGTTGTTGTGTCTTGTTTAAGGTTTGCAGGATTGACTGCAACCAAAACATCATATTGGCCTCAGGGAATCAGAAGCTCAGTATGATTTCATAGTTAGCATTTGTTTGGAAACACTTTATAGAAGTTTTTTGTTTAACAGATGTCCCAGAGGAAAAACAGCACAGATGGTTAAAGAACGATGCGCTGGGAGCTGGCTGCCTTTTGCTTTGGATGCTGCTGTTGCTAGTAGCAAAATAGCCATTTACACACCTTATTTCTGCTGAGCAAGAGGAAGGGTGCACTGGTTAAGAGCTGTTCTTGGGAGTAATCCCGATCTGCCCTGTGGACTGCTGGATCATACCTGGAATACCTCACAATTCTTGGAGATGGCACCCCTAGGAACCACCTACTAGGTGTTAGGTGACATGATCATAGTGGGCTTCCAGTCTGTGGGCAGAGTTTTCATTAAGCTTTAACTTGCTAATACAAGATCATTAGTAACAAAGCAGAATGTTGCACCCCAAACTTTCTTGAGAGTCCCTCGTGGTGAGTCCAGAGTGGTCTGCTTGAATGCAGTTCTGTTAGCTGCTTGACATAATCACCATCTCTTTTTACCAATTATTTGTTTCAACTAAAAGCATTTGCTTCCCTGGAGAAGTGAAGGGGGCAGGGGGGGGATGTAGTTATTTTTGCGTAGATTTGTGTCCTGTTCATCAGTCTGGTCTGCTAGTTTTAGATACAGAAATAATGCTAGCACATCACTCACCTTTCAGCTCCATGTAGGTGAAATCACTAAGAGGGTGGTCTGGCTTCTGCCTGTACAGCACTGATTCGTAGAACTCGTTAAGAACTCGCCAACAAAGTTTTAAGTTGACAAGCAGGTATTCTTTATTGCGGTGCTGGGGAACACGGGGGATAGCTCCTCCTAGCGTGTCCTGTCCGAGCATCAAACTGTGATTATAACGTTGTTGATCATACATATTCATTAAATTATATGCATATTTATGAAGTTACTTGCACATGACATCATATTTCTAGATTATTCTTCCTGCATGTGCACTCTATTATGGTAGTGGTCTTTGGGACCCCTGGTGGTCGTTTCATCATCATCTTCCTCTTCATCACCTGGTCCTTTGGCTGAACTTCAAGTTTGGAAAGTCCCATTGTCAAGCCAACTACCACCAGTCCAGTTCTGGCTAGTTATTGTGCACCTCATTTCTGTTACTTACTCCTTTCTGTTGTTCAGAATCACCAAGCTCAGCATCCCGTAACCATGAAACAAAGCTGAGTTTACTTATTTACAAAAGTTGATTCTTCATTTTGTACTTCCCTGTCTCAAGCACGTGTAGTGCTGCTGCCTGAATTCTGTTTGTCGATCCACATTCTGTCTTTGCGTTTTTATATCCCTCTGAAGCCAAAGCACTGTGCCAGAATTGGAAGTT
>NW_009931443.1:9750-56234 GCF_000696875.1 Nestor notabilis | reverse complement strand
CAGGAGGAAGGTTAGAGCTTCAGTTAGAAAAGCCAGGGTTATCTAGCTGGGTGGATAGCGTGAGTTTATCACATCTCTTCTAGAAACCTTGAGATGTAACAGACATAAAGCCTGACAGTGCTCTTCTAAGCAAATGTTTGGGGTTTTTTTATTATAGTAGTACTTTAAGTAAATTTATCTGTTTCAGGTAAATACATTACATTTTTAATAGCAGGGTGGCTATGACTGATGTAAATGGCTTCTGTGCACCAGGGACATTTAAATCTACTTAGTTAAAATCCTCTACTGAGCCAAGTTAATAAATCCTCTCATCAGGTGCAGAATCTTCTTGCTACAGCTTTTAACCCCTTATGCAGTGTTGCCATGGTTGAGTGCCCATGATACACAGGTATCCAAAGACTGGATAGCACTCAGTTCCTACCTTCTCGTTGGGTCACCCATCATATACACGGCGCGCATCATGCCTAAGGTTTGGGGAGTGGATCAGGAACCTTACTGAAGTCAAGGTATGAACAGTATCGATTGCTCTTGTCCTGCCCACAGACTTCTTCAAAGGCAATCGGTGTGATGAGCTGCAGTTTGCCTTTAGCTGTTTTTCCCAATCACATCCTTGTCCTTTACATGCTTGGATTTGACTTCCCAGGGCCTTTTGTTCCAGAAGCTTCATAGGGGCTGAGAGTAAGGTGACCAGAGTTCTCCAGATCCTCCTTTTTGAAGATGGCAATAGATATACCTCTTCTCAGACTTGAGAAACAGCTCCTGACCTCCATGGTCCTTCAAGATGTTGCCGACCAGCCTTGGAATGACATCAGCCAGCTCCCTCAGCACCCACATATGATCGCTCATCTTATAATTTCTGGTTTATTGAAGTGTTTTCCAACTCAGTCTAGAGCTGCAAAGGATCTAGAGTTTAGCCTAGCGTCTGTTCTCAAGTCCAGCGCTCTACAGTTCAAGTGCTTTAACTTATAGAAAGTTCTAATTGAAGCTGAAAGTTTTTTACTTTAGTCTGAGAGACCTGGAAAGCCTGAGAGCAGCCTGTTTTTCTGAAAAAGAAAATTTCCATTCCACAATTGTTCATGAAAGTAAAGTGCATTCTCAGAAAATGTATTGGGAGATAAAATTTCCTTCCATCAGTGGGTTGTTTTTTTTCCCGTTCTATCAAAGAGTTTTAATGTATTAACCTTTGTATGCTTAAAGATGGTGTTTCTAACTTAAAATTTTATTCTCTGTCAAACAGCACGTGGTTAGGAAGTTCCTGGGCTTAATATCCAGTCACAATATACCAGTGTATTTGATTGATCCTTTGATTCTGGGACTGGTTGATAAAGATATTGAACAGATCAGAAGTTCTCCTGATGGCCCTAGTCCAGAATGCAAGTACTTTTGTGCTCCAAGGGACTTTACTACATTTGCACTGCTGGACAAAACATGGAAACATGAAGTAAGTGCCTTTTCTTCAGTTCACGTTTGTGTATTTTAATGCATTTAATTTTTTTATGCAATGCTTTCATGTTTGTATTAAGGCCTCTTAATTCATTGTGTGGCAATCTTGTAAAGGTATTGCTAGAGGAGACTTGGTTTTAATAGCAAAAGATATCCAGGCACTACCCTGTATACATTAAGAGTAATTTACAGATAACTAAAAGTTTTTGGAAGTTGTCTGCAATATTCATAAACACTTGTAGTAAGAGGCCATGCCAGAAAGAAAAGAGAAAGTGGTCTGTTAGGAAGGAAGAAGGAAAACTAAGTCTGTATTGTAGACACAGCTGTAATAAATCTTGAGTTTGGGGATCTATCAAGGAGGAATGCAGGTGTTGATGTGACAAGGCTGGAAAGATTATCTTAGTATTAGAAGACATTTAAATCATAGTCTTATGGTTTACATTTCTCTTAGTACATCCTTGTACTTAACACCATTTTATTTTCTCAATGGATTATCTCTGCTTTTCTTTGGTGTTCTGAGATTTTTAAATGGTATGTTAAAAATAGAGGTGTATCATGTGATGAAGGATGAAATGGAGTCCAAGATTATTTCATCAATTAAGCATCAGCTGGAAATATTTATTAATCTATACAGACTAAATATGCCAGTGATGAACAGGAAAAAGCAGGAGACCTTAAAATGATCTTTGACTGTTTTTAGTGCGTAACTGTAAAGGAATTAAACTGAGAATAAGGTTGTGTGGCAGCACACTAGTTTAAATTCATCTCCCCGTTCCTTTGTGGCTCATTGATAATACCTGTAGCATCCAGAGGAGAAGCTGATATGCCTATATAAAACAGTCCAAGGGGGGTAATTGAAAGGGTGTTCAGATGCTGATTGGTTCTTTTCTTGTCAGCCAGAATTTAGTTCCCTTTTTGTATGGAAATATGAAAGCATGTTACCTCGTGCAGCATTTGGTGAGATTTAGACAAATATCTATGTACACCATAAAGGAAGATTTTGCAGGGGTTTTTTTGCATTAGGGGTATCATTTGGGGACTTTCAAAGCCCAAGTTTGACACAAGAATAGCTTTAGAGAACAGTTTAAGGATGCAGAGAAGAGTGCTATGGTGGCGAGGAGCAAACCTAGTCCAAGCATGGCTTACAACATTTGTTTGTTGTTTTATTGAATAACTTGAGGGACAAAACTTAAGATAAGGAAATACAGTAGTTGGAATTGTTTGTAATTGCTAATATGTGTGTCTTAACATATTTTTGAGTAGTTTGTGCTTAAGTCTGATTAGAAAGTGAAAATGGCGAATAATGTCACTTAATAAGCAATAAGCTTTTAATTTTGGTTTCTCTAATCTTTAGCCCGTCTCTCTCTCTCTCTCTCTCTCTCTCATTTTTAGCTGGGCCTTTTTAGAACTGCTGAGAAAATGGGGTTCCAATGGCTAAAAATTATAAACAAGGACCCCCGCTTGGATGGGATGGATGACCTGTCTGGGATTGAAATTCCTTTGCACTACATTTTTAAACTGGCATCTCATGCCATTCACCTGGTGGTCTTCTATGAGAGGAGTGGTAATTATCTCTGGCATGGCCCCCTGAGACTCAAGCAACATATGGACAGAAAGTTTGTGCCTTTCCGGAAGCTCCACTTTGGTCGCTATGCTGGAGCATATGAAAAGTGAGTTCAAAACAGAGAAGGGAAAAAGCCATAATGGCAGTTCCAAAATACGTTCTTTCTCCTATTTATAAAATTACTCTCTTTCCTGTCAAGTTGTAGAATTTAGTTTATGTGTGATTCAGCCCTCAAAGTGCATGTAAATTAAGACATGAAGGTACATCCAGTTCTGTTTACTTGACAGCAAGAGCTTCCCACCATTCATAAATTAAGAAGTGCATTTTAGAGGAAGTTGCTATTTAGCCAGGTCAAATTAAGCAGAAAGATGTGAGAAGTCAAAGAAGTCATGACTGAGATTGAATGTAACTGAGGATCTTCCACTTGAGTTGGCAGTTTACCATTAATATATTCAAAAGTTTGAAATCTATTGGTAGCCATGTGCTATCAATGAAGGGGTAAAGTAGAAGTGGCAAGAGATTTAGTACTAGCTGATAGATACTTGTTGTTCGTTCTGTAGTGGTATGTATCCAAAAGTTGAATACAGGGTGCAGAACATTAAATGAAAAGGGGAAGCAACAGAAATCCATTCCGTAACAGTACAAATAATCAGTGTTAAAGAACATGAATAACGAGAGGTGATGCTAATACCATAAAGACATGTGCCAGCTGTGGCGTCTAGACTATGCTCTTAACATGTTGAGGGGACTCCTTCTTGCATAAATGTTTGAATTGGTGGTTTTATTTGTCCATAGTCTTATGCTTAAACTTTGCATTACATTCATAAAGTTACTGTAAATGTCTGCCTCTTCTTACAATGCTTTCAATACCAGTATTTGAGGAAATACAGATCTTGTCACTGTTTTCAAATCCAAGCACATACCACTAGGCTTTGAAGAGCAGTGTTCCTATAGGATGCTTGTATGTGCCATAAAAACAGCCAATGGGTCAAACTTAAATCTGTTAAACTTTCTCTTTAAAATTGAAACCATTCTTTCTTCCTTTTAAAACATGCAGTCTGTGCTGGTTATCTGCCTAAACATTTGAAGTCAACTGTGTAAGCTGTTAAATAGCACATTTCATTCATTCTGAAGGCTGATCATTTTTTAGATTTTAAATCCAAAGTACAGAGTAAAACTTTGTTCTTAAGTGCATCCCATATTTAGACAACTGCATAAACAGCACTGAATAATAGCTCTGAACAAATTCAGTGCGAGTCATGAGTCAATAGAGGAATCAGTGGTCTGACAAAATAACTTTGTGGGCTTTAGGCATAGAATTTCTTTTTAAACAAAATTTTGAATTGCTTGGGAGTATGTTGAAGCTCTTGTTGGTCTCCTTTTATAATTTGGTTTGGGTGTATTTGGACAGAGGTGTCACTGCCAGTATGCATTATGATTTTAACCTAAGCTAGAGGGAAAAGTGGCTTGTGGTTTGTAAAGCAATTGAATGGGTAATAAATCATCTTTCTCTCTCTGCAGGCCAGAACTTCTGCTTGTTTCCATTGATGACTTAAAAGTTCAAATTCCCAAAAACCCATCCAGTTTTCTAGAGGAGATGTCACAGTCTAGATTTCTTGAATGTAGGTACAGAGAAGCTCGGGCTTTCTTTCAGGTTAGTGGTAATCAGTCTCTGAGATGTAATGTATGTTTTCATTGCTTGACACAAAGCTACATATACTTCAAACCTTCCACTAGATCAGGTTGCTACCTCAGTTTGAAAGTTGCCAGGCAGTAATCGCCACAGGCAGAGAAAATGTGCCTTAGAAGGTATATTGAACTTTGCTGGAGCTTTGATACTGAAATTAGCAGCTGGCATCTGTTTTGAAAAGCAGTCATTTCAGCTGTTTGTTGCACAAGAGCTCTTAATCAGTCATGAAGCTGAGTGGTGCGTTGTTCCTGTGTTTGATTTGGTAATGTTTGCCCAGACTGCCGTGTTGTTTTGGGCTTTGCATTAACAGAAGATCTTGGCACGGTTGCAGCTGGAAGATGGGCATGGTTTTCTGTTCCCGTTGTTTTATTCTGTGGCAGAAGTTGTCAACATCCAGTTGTAACACTTGGTGGCGCCAAATAAACTAATGTGCTGCGAGTCGTTGGTCCTGTCCCAGCTTCTCTCTGGACTCTGGCTGTTGACTTCAGTGTGTGCAGAACTAGGGTTCGTCTGTGTTTGTTGCCAAATGCTGAGAATCAGTGTCTACTACATATATTATGAGTGTATTTTACTATGATTTTACATTCTGTTAGTTTGAAAAACTTAAGATTGATGTCTCGGGCTTGTATTTTAACTTCTTATTCTAGTGCAGGTTCTCAAACTGGGCTGTATATGTGAAAACAGATACTGCCCAGATATTAGTGAAGTAAGTTTTTAAAGGTAATTTTTTCTTAGGACACTGAAAAATGAACGGACAAGTTTGCTCTCTTAATAGCTTGCTTACTCTTCCTTTGACTTCCAGTTGTATCCTGATGATGCTTCTCTTGATGCAGTGGAGTTCAGAAAAAAAGCAAAATCTTTACTCCATCTGGCTGCCCTGACCCTGAATAAATTAGGGGTAAAGTTCTGGCTGAGCAGTGGAACATGCCTTGGTAAAACATCTGTGTTGTGTTGTGGTTTTAAACTCATCAGAAATTTTAAACATTTTATTCTCTATTGCTTGTGATGTTAGCTGAGGTTAAATGTACCATGTTGGAAGGTAATATGTGGCATTAGCTGTGTTGAAATAGGCTTTTTTGCTCCTGACAAAATGCTTTTCCTTTAGAAACCTGAGCCTTGGAGATGTTGAGCAAATTTCCAGTGAAGCATTTAGTGTGGTTAACATTTTTCTGTGCTGTGTTCACTATAGGAAGTAATTAGCTGTTCCCTAAGTTGTGTGACTTTTAATTTGCTAAAATGCTAGTTGGAAAACACAGTGATGGATACAGTGCTGTCCATGTAGGCTCTCATCTGATTTTTCTTCCCATGCAATTTAGTGCTTATCACTGACTTGTGAAGTATTTATTTATTGTAAAACACATCTTTTTAATAAAATGTCAGCCTGTTAGTGTAGGTTTTAAATTCTGCTGAAGATGGAAGTAGTATCTTACCACTGGTGAAGAGTCTTTTATTACTGAAATAAGTTGTGAAAACTCATGTGTGTGCACATTTGACTTCTATTTGTTTAGTCCTAGGGAATATAATTTTCTGAATGGACAGCTACTAAAAGCTTCTTTAATCAAACAGGCAAAAGGATGTCCCACTTCTTGTCATACTGTTTTGCAGTAGCATCTCAGATACTACTTGAAATAGTAGTTTCAAATTAAAAGCACAGCTGTAGCCCTGTTGGACTAGGGCCAAGATATAGAATGTTTTTTCGTTAACAACATTTGGATTGGAAAACTGAAGATATTTTATCTTTGAAAGAGTTAAGTGTTTTGTCTCTCCTTCTTGACTTTCTGGAGGAAAGAGTTGGCTGTAAGTGCAGTAATACTTGTTTCTTTGATTTGATTCATTTCATGGTAGAGAAAGGAAGAAGTATTGTTGGTGGCCTCACTCAAAGATCTCTGCCTGGTGATTTTCTTGCAGTTCATTTTTATGTTGCCTTTATTCTATTGATGTATCTCTCGTGTTTCTGAATTAACTAGTTTTGTTTTGTCCTTTTTCCTTTAGGTTGGTATAGACAGTGCAACGTCATTCCGCACAGCAAAGATGTGGATTTGGGAATCTTTATAAGGGACTACAAAACAGATATCATTCCAGCCTTTCAGAAGGCAGGCTTGCCACTAAAGCACAAATTTGGCAAGGTACCTGAACCATTTGTCTTTCTGTACATTTGTAAGTTTGAGTACAGCTGCAGATCAGTTATGTAGAAGTGGGATCTGAAGTCTCCTTGGCAGACATATTTACTCATTAGGGTTTTACTAAACATATAATCTTGTTGATTTTGTGTGTTCTCTTGGACAGAGAAAATACCCTTCTTAATAGCATCAGTCCTGTTCGGGGTGTCTGAATTCCACCTCAGATTAATTTTTTTTAGATTTCAAAGAGGTCTAATATGTGTCAGTGGCTTCAGGGAAACTTGAGAATCAGGGTAGAATTTAGTCTTTGAGATTGGATGGGCCTCAATATACAGGAGGATTGGTGGTAGCTCTGAGATTATCTGTAGCCCTGTAAGTAAAGTTATCAGAAGGGAAAGGATGGCTTGAGGTAGGCACTGGGCTTGTTCATTATTAGCTAATGTGGATCTTTATTTAACTTTTTCAGAGTGTAGGCTGCAGAATGGTGAAGAAAGAAAATTGCACAGTCACAGTTCAAGTGATACAGGGTTATCGGTGTTAGTGAGTGTTTTATTGTAGAGGAAGTGTGTTAAATGAAGGCACTTACTAATTATGTGTTTATTCACTGAGATTATCTTGCTTGTGGCAGAGGACAGAGAGATGTTGCTAAGGCTTTTGGGACTAAAGGGAGGCAAGAGAAGGTAGTCCCACTGAATGGCAGAAAATTTCCAATGTTCTCAAGGCATTAAGAGAAGAAATCAAAAAATTGCAGAGTTGGTGTATTTCTTCAGTTAGGATAGGAGTCATTCTTCATACCTGGCCAAAATAAATCTGTTCTATGACACCTGCTGACATAAATAGCCTGGTATTTTTATGAGTATATACATTGTGTATTTTTGTCTTGCAGGTAGAAGACAGCTTAGAACTCTCTTTCCAGGGAGAAGATGAAGTGAAACTTGATATCTTTTTCTTCTATGAAGAGGATGACCACATATGGAATGGAGGAACTCAGGCCAAATCGGGCAAGAAGTTTAAGTATGAACCGGTTTTGTACTGGAAAGAAATTGAACTGCTTAGTCTTGGCATTTCATCTGTTGTGTGTTGTTGCCTGGCAAAGTCTGTGCTTTTTGTGAGAAAGGCAGTTATCAGAGGAGAATCACTGGAGATTTTGTGCTTTGATACCAGAGAGGGAGGAATAGAACAGTAGTATGCCTTAATAGAGAGGTGCTTAGCTTGTCAGATGTCAATTATCTCATGAAACTGAAAGCAATGCTGGCATGTTGTGTATCAAGCAAATCTTATTTGGATTGTGACAAGCTCTGAGTAACAAACTGCTAAGATAGGAAAGAAGTCTCTAAAACTGTGTTTGTTGACAACAGCTAAAAAGCTATTTGATGATCATAGATCCACTGATAATATTTGCTTAGCTAGTTTTCCCTTTGGTAGCTGGCATTTTTTTTTGATTTTTGGTTTAGTTTAGAGCTAATCAGTAATCTCTGGATATACATCTGAAAGTGCTTGATTACTTTTTTCTCTTTTTTCTCATTTAAGGCATAAAAGCAAAGTTGTTTTATTTTCTGATACTGTTTGCTCAGTGCTTATAAGTAAAATTAACTTTATGCTTAGAGGAACATGCAGACGTTCTAATCAATGCAAATGCATAAATCTTCTAGCCGCCTTCTTCAAAAAGTCTAAGTGCTTGTGGTTTTATTTTAACCTGTGAAAAGGAATTTTAAGATCTCTTTTTTTTTCCTGTGGAAGACTTCACAGATTCAGAAGTGGGAGTAGTCCTCTGCAGGAATAGTACGTAGGCTTAAATTGTTTAACAAATTGACTCTGACACTGTGATCCTACAGGATGTCATTCTGATCAAACTGTGAAATTTACCTGTGAACTTCAATGGGTGTAAGCGTACCTGTAGGCAGGGCTTATGTTGGCCCTTCTACAGAAAACAACTGGTCAGATTGGTAGAATAATTTATTTTGTGGGGTTTTTTTTTTTTCCCCAATTTAAAGTAATTGAAAGTTTCAGAAAATACAGGGTAGCAGCTGTATTTTAATGCTTTGCAGCTGCTCCAACTCTGGCACACCATGTTTAAACATGGGTGCCGAAGGAGAATTGTGTGCTTTGTTTGATAAGATTGAAGAAAGGTAAAAACTTGGTTTTAAAAAAGTCCTGATTCATTGTAAAGTATTTAATGCTACTTTTATCAAGTCTCCCCTACCAAATAACATGTATCATCCTCTTGACACCCTTCTAAATGAGGTAACTGTTAAATCCAATTTGTAAATGAAAAAAGTAGAGACAGGGACTAAGTGATTTCCTACAGGTGCCAGAATGAAATATGGAAATAAGCTGCAAAAGAATTAGAAATGCTCCTTCCTAGGACCACATGGCAAATGTTAACCAGTTACTGCTGATAGTAACACCCTGTGGTGGTTTAACTACAGCTAGCAACCAAGTATTAAGAACACTTGCTCACTCACTTCCTCCCCAGTGGATGGTGAGAAGAATCAGAAACAGGTTAAAACCCATGGGTTGAGATAAGAACAGTTTAATAATTGAAATAAAGTAAAATATGATGATGATAATAATAATTACTAATACTAATAATAATACTAATCTAATAATAATAACAAAAAGAGAGAGGAATAAAACCCAGGAAACACAACTGATGCACAATGCCATTGGTCACCACCCACCAACCGATAACCAGCCTGGCTCGAGCAGCGATCTGGGCCTTCCAGGTAACTCTCCCCAGTTTCTATACTGGACATGATGCTCTAGGGTGTGGAATACCCCTTTGGCCAGTTTGGGTCAGGTGTCCCGTCTCTGCTTCTTCCCAGCTTCCTGTGCCCCTCCTCACTGGCAGAGCATGAGAGACTAAAAAGTCCTTTATTTAGAGTAAGTGCTACTGAGCAACAAGTAAAGTATCAGTGTGTTATCAGCACTGTTCTCTCACTAACTCCAGAATACAGCACTGTACCAGCTACTAGGAAGAAAAATAACTCTGTCCCAGCTGAAATCAGGACAGTATCCACCCCTTATTCCCTGTCATTTATGTCATGCCAGATCCCACACTTCTTATACACCATCACCTTTCCTGGTTTTTGGTATATACGTACAGCTATCATTCCCTTAGTCTATGGACCACCCCTATAAAAGTTTCTTGAGTTCATGTAGTCCATAACTTTGGGTTCCATCTTTCATAACAGTCTTTTTGGACAGGAAAGACAGCATGTGGTGTTCTGATTCCATCACTGCCGTGCTTGTCTGGTTTCATCAAAGTTCATTCTTCATTAATGTGGCAATCAAAAGGGGGTCAGGTTCAGATTTCCAAATGCAGAGTGATGGAGACAGGTGCAGCAAGGCACCCTGTGTGGTGATGGACATACAGCTGCCATAGAAGTGATAGTATACAGTATTATATAGCATTTAGCATACAATTCAGTTCATTGGCTATTCTCACGCAACATCAAATCCCCTTAAGGTATACACTGGATTTCTCCATCCTCCTGCATTACCCACCAAGTACACCCAGGTACTTGAGCAAAAGCAATCCCATGAATGGATTTGCCTTTGCCTGAAGCAGGAATAACCCGAACTCTTTTCCCTATCACATTCTTTATGTGCACCGCAGGAACTTTATCCCCTTCTACAGCACGTAAGAGTTTCTATTGGGATGGGCCAGCCCTGCTGGCAGATCCCCTCATGTTGACGAACCAGGTGGCCTTTGCTAAGTGTGTGTCCCAGTGTTGCTCTCAGTGTAGTTTTTAACAGCCCATTGTACTGTTCGATTTTCCCAGAGGCTGGTGCATGGTAGGGGATGTGATGTACCCACTCAATGCCATGCTTTTTGGCCTAAGTGTCTGTAAGGCAGTTCCAGAAATGAGTCCCATTGTCTGACTCAATTCTCTCTGGGGTGCCGTGTCGCCTCAAGACTGTCCAGTATGTAAATAATATTTCATAGATAGGTGTGAAATAAGAAAAAAAAAATTATGAATAACCACTTGCTGCAGTTGCTTGCTTTCTCTGTGAACTTGTTTAGAGGTGTATTTCAGTCTTCTGCCAGTGACCATGTTCTTTTGTTATGACACAGGTATCTCTTTCCAAAGTTTACTCTGTGTTGGACTGAATTTGTAGAACTCAAGGTACATGTGCCCTGTGAAACCCTTCAGTATATTGAAGCTAACTATGGCCCAGACTGGAAGGTTCCTGTGAAGACATGGGACTGGAAGAGCTCACCATCCAACGTGCAGTACAATGGTATCTGGCCTGTTGATGAATGGGATGACGTCATTCAGATCTACTGACCATCTGACTACCCTTGGAACCGTCAGTTTGTAATTTCCCATTTCCCAAAGGCATCAAGATCCATTCCTTTTGTAACTTTTCATCTGTTTCCTAAGGAGACATTTACATTTTTTTTTTTTTTTTTTTTTAATTAATAGGCATCTTTTTCACCTTCATCATGCATTTTCCAGGAAGAGATTGAAAGCAAATGAACGAAAGGATCTGAAAGAAAAGCTGCTCAAAGGGAACAGAGAGAAATGCTGCAGTAAACTTATGGGCTGTTTAGCTGACTATTTAATTGACATTTAATTCACTATTGAAATGTAAACAGTGGCCAAGAGGCTTAGACTTTCCTTGGATCATCAAAACCATGGGACTGTTCACTTCTTAAGCTTAAGAGAAGGATAGGATAGAATAATCATAGAGAAGTTCCTTTCTTTCAGAGGACATATCCTAAATATTCAACTTTTAAATATACCAGTTACAAGTACCTCAGATGTGCTTGATTTAAGACTGATATATCCCTATGATATGCAATAGGTTGCTCTTGTCAGTTGTATGTTTCTATTACACAGAACCCATGTGACTCACCTGCTTTAATATAGGAGGTATTGGGTAATGGTGTGATACTAAATGAATGGAAGGAGAAATTATCCACATTGGACATCTTCCAGTAACAGCTGCTTTTGGGTTGTTTTTTGGTTTTGTTTTTTTTGTGAACTAACTATTGCATGTAATTATGACAGGTAAAGTTACTTGCTTTTTTTATTTCTTTTTTAAGGACATGAAGGTGTATGCTGCAGGGGTGTCTGCTCATGAAAAAATAAATATACTGGGTTTAGTGTCGCAATTAGTGTGTTCTCCCTGTAAAAGTTTTGACTAGATTTTAGAGAGTTATAGCTATCTCTGCTTTCTTACAAGTACATGGAAATGGGGTATTCATAGATTTCTGTTTAACATGGGCCCACAGAACAGAGATGTTGAAGAATGCAGCTCTTTAGTCAGAAGTGTGTAAAGATGCCAACTGTTCCATCAAATTTGCAGTAGCGTAATCACACTAACACTCCACTTGCAACATTAGGCTTTGGATGGGAAGAAAGTGGAAGCCTGGCAACTCTTTTCCTACTTCTGCTTGTGCTTTTGGTCAATGAAGTAAGCTTGCTTCTTCAGCATTTTGGAGTAGGATAATAGCTTTCATATGAGCATGTGGCCCCAAATTTGTTTCGGTCTTTCTGTGTGGGGAAGACAAGGTCACTAGAGCTGCTGGTGAGTTATGACTGGAATATACAGTACAGACCCAGGAGTACTTGTGAATCAAGGTACTGAATGGAGCTCACGTTCACTTGCACCAGACCCGTATCCATTCTTTCCTTGTTAAAGCAGAAAGGTTATCTATGGGTTGCAGCTTTTTCACCTTTCATTGAGAAGAGGTGGGTTGAGTCTGTGTTTGTGTTCAGTTGATCTGTGGTTCTCTGCTGTGTATTCAAATGTGTACAGTTCTGGAGAGATAAAATAGCTACTGCTGTGCGGCTGTTTTACTACTGTATCGTTCCAGCTGCACTCTGGGCTTTCCCGCTGTTTTATCCTGGAATGTGCTGCATGCTTTTTCCTGCCAGCACTCTCAGTTTCAGCAGTCAGGAGGCTCAGTGCCACTGAAGCACTCGAGTAAATTATTCAGCTTCTGGCAACAACTTGTCATGTTGGCTCTTCAGATGGTGTGGTAACTTTGTTAGCTTTGTCTAATTGAGAAGGGAGAGATGTAAAATCCTGCTAACGCCATTTACTCAGTAAAGTAAGCATTATATCATAAGAGATAATTTTTCAGAAGTTTTTGTAGTTTTTTTCCCTTAAAATGAAAAAAAGCCAATGTCTTTATGTTTTTTTGTGTTCAGAACTCTGTTTTCAAGAATGTCTGTTTAATAATGTTCAATAAGCTTGCAAGTTTTTCAGATGAGATGTTTAAGAATGGGGAAAAAAAGAAAAAAGATACTATCAGAAAATTATAAGCCTGTCGAGTTGGTTTTTTTGTTTGTTTGCTTTTTTTTACTTTTTAGATGAGAAGACTGATGTTAAAAAATGCATCTCCCAGAAAGGGAGGATGTCTTAAACAGTTGATTATACCTGTAAATTATTCTTCAGGTTGAAATACTTCGTTTTCACAAGACACAAGTGTATATTTAACACTGATTAAAAGGAGAGTCTAATTTGCAACTCGGGATGTTATTTCATCCTCTGTTTTGTTATCTCGGGCAGCATTTAACACACTCCATCACACTTACTGTGACATAATTCACTGAGGAAAATTTTGGACTTTCTTACACTGTTTATTGACTGTCTTATCTTGAGCTTTAATTTTTAAATAAAGATACTTAAACACAACAAAGATACTTGGAATAAAGCAGGTGCCCATATGTAGAAAAAAGGATCCCTCAGTTGCACACACACATTTACCCTGATGGCAGATTTCCTGCTTTTAGGGTTGCATCCCAAGGAACGGTTTGAACAAGGTAAAACTGGTGCTCTTTGAAGGCACACCGTGAGGCTTAAGCCTTGCCATGCCCATGGAAACACATGTATGTAGGCATTTGTTTGCTATTAAGTTCTCCTGGATTGCCTCATCTGAAATGGATTCTTAATTCTGTGTTACCTTCCTAGCTTACTACCTACCTTCATTTTGAAAGTTCTCTGAAGACAAGGGCAATTTCTGAATTCTTTTGTGGCATGCATTTAAGGTCTTAAGCAACAACATGTGAAGTACCTTGACTTCGTGTGGCAAAGAAAGCACATTACGTATGTGTAATTGTTAAAAATAGCAGAGCCTATTCAAGGAATGCCCATGAGCTGAGAAGAAGGTAGCAAGATGTTCAAAGCTCTAGAGTAGCTGCAAAGTAAGATTGAAGAAATAGGGTTCCCTGAAGTGAAGGGACCATAAAAAATCATATTCAAAAGATGGTTGAAAAATGGAAGAGGTGGATGTACTCCCTTTCCATGATTGGTAGGAAATGGAGGTAAATGTAAGAAGGTAAATTGAGGTTGCCTGCGTAGTAGAATCCTGGAGCGTGGAAATGTATAAAGCCTTTGATTTTGAGGGTCTCTGACAACACGTCAGACAAATGTCAGCCAAGACTGATATTACTTTGCTTTTGATCTGTCCAGAAGGAATCTTGCCATAGACGAAAGGCCTGCGTATGTTCCACCCTGCTCTTCTTTTAAAATCAGAAGTGGAAAGTAGTCAAAACTGTCATGATACAGATAGGAGAGAGTCCTAAAACTATGGTTGAATCTTGTACTCCTGTCCAAAAGAATTAGCTGATTTCGCTATGCCCTGTCCCTTGAAACAGTCTGGCACATGCTGGTTCCCAGCAAACAATTGCATCCTTTGCTGCTTTGTAATTCTCTTCCTTCATCATAAGTCTGTCAACTCGAGAAAAACAGTCTTTGCTTTGCACTGTCAGTTGAATTGTTTGTTTTGCACAGGTGAATGAGATGTTAAAGGAATAACATCTGTGTACAGGTACATTCCTTCCAAGGCCTGGCTTGTCACGGTGCAATGACTTTCAGGAACTTAATTCTGTCCTTTATTACCCATTGGCAGAATTCTCTGAGTTCATATAGCAGTTCAATAAATTTAGGGGCAGCTACCTTACTGTGTAGGCCTGCTTTTTGCTCTTCATGTAATTCTATCATGCTGTGTATTGCAGAACTAGATGTGGAACTTGGGAAACTGCGTGCAAGCACATAAAAGACTATCTAGCACTTGCATTTAGTGATCTACATTGCTCTGTTTTGGTGAATAAGCACCAGCAGCTGATTTACATCAGCTGATAATCTTGCTTAATAGCATTAGATTGCCTAATGGTGAATTCTCTATTGAGGCTAGTTTTATACCTAAACGTCCTATTGATTTAGACTGCAGCAGAGCATGTGAGTTATGAGCTGAACGAGTCTTATCAAATCCAAGCCACTGCTGTAATTAAGGGGTGTGAATGAAAGCTTTCCCCTTAAAAAAGAGGAACAGACAATGAAAATTTTGTTCTTAAAGAAGGGAAGCTAACACTGTTGTGGTTGTTCCTGTTTTCCTGAAATAAATCTTTCTTTCAGCTTAACAGAGAAATAACATATTTTATCCAGGATTTACTAGGTGAATTGTCGTGCTTGGAGCTTTGCAGATCAAACTGCATGCTCATAACGTTCCTCTTCCAGCCTTAAAACTGCTGAGTACCGTATTTTATCATCAGAGTAATCAGCTTGAATGTTAGTGGGTACAATGTACCTGCATCTTAGACTGCTGGGGTGTAGGGCATTGATATCGCTCAGGGCAGTAACATGTCTGCTGCAGTACTATGCTGTGCAAAGATACTCAGGTTAGTTCTGAAACCCGTTTAGAGTGATGGCTGATAGCAAGCTGAATACGTAGTAGCATAGAATGATGTTGTGATGAAAGGAAATCAAGTGTGATGTAGAAAGAGTGCTAGCATCTGCAGAAAGAATGACATGAAACTTAGAATCACAGAATGGTTTGAGTTGGAAGGGACCTTAAATCTCATCTAATTTCAACCCCGCTGTCATGGGCAGGGACACCTTCCACTAGAGCAGGTCACTGAAAGCCCTGTTCAACCTGACCTTGAACATTGCCAGGGATGGGTCAACCACAGCTTCTCTGGGCAACCTGTGCC
Organism: Nestor notabilis; assembly: GCF_000696875.1. Lineage (NCBI taxonomy): Eukaryota > Metazoa > Chordata > Aves > Psittaciformes > Psittacidae > Nestor > Nestor notabilis. Next base: position 40,469 of record NW_009931443.1, on the reverse strand, counting down.
AGCACCTCACCATTCTCATGGAATCCTCTTTCAGTTTAAGGATATTACTCCTTGTCCTATCACTATACTCCTTGATAAAATGTCCCTCCACATCTTTCCTGGAGCCCCCCTTTAGGTACTGAAAGGCTGCTAGAAGACCTCCCCAAAGCCTTCTCTTCTCCAGGCTGAACAAGCCCAACTCTGTAGGCCTGTCTTAACAGGAGAGGTGCTCCAGCCATCTGAGCATGTTTGTGGCCTACTCTGGACTCACTCCAACAGCTCCATGTCCTCCTTATGTTGAGGACACATAAGGAACTACACACAGTACTCCAAGTGGGGGCTCACAAGAGAGAGTAGAGGGGCAGGATCACCTCATTTGACCTGCTGCAGCCCAGGATACGGTTGGCTTTCTGGGATGCAAGCGCACATTGCTGGGTCATGTCCAGCTTTTCAATCCACCAGCATCCCCAAATCTTTCTCCTCAGGGCTGCTTTCTATCCATTTTCCACCCAGCTTGTACTTGTGCTTGGGATTGCCCCAATCCTGTTCATATGGTCCCACCTCTCAAGCATGTCAAGGCCCATCTACATGGCATCCCTTCCCTCTGGAGCACGAACAAGCCTAGTGTCATCTGCAAACTTGCTGAGGGTGCATTCAATCCTTCTGTCCCTGCCACCAACAAAGATGTTAACCACTGCCAGTCCCAATACTGACCCCTGAGAAACACCACTCATCACTGGTCTCCACCCAGATACCAAACCACTGGCTGCGGCCACACAGCCAGTTCATTATCCACTAAGTGGTCCATCTGTCAAATCCGTGCCTCGCCAGTTTAGAGACAAGGATGTTGTGTGGGACAGTGTCAAATGCTTTGCACAAGTCCAGTTGCTCTTCCCTTATCCACCAATACTGTCACCCCATCACAGAAGGCCACTGAATTTGTCAGGCACTATTTGCCCTTAGCGAAGCCATGTGCAGGACTTGTGTTGGTCCGGGACTGGTGTCAACATCAGGATTTTGGCGTTTTTGACCATGGGTCAGTCTATATGGCACCAGGCCTGCTGCCAGCAGATGGGGTATGCCTGTCCCAAAGTGGGAAAAGGATCCTAACCCAGGAGCTAGCAGGGCTCATTGAGAAAGCTTTAAACTACGTTGGAAGAGGGAGGGAAGTGAAACCAGGCTCTCTAGAAATGAGCCAGGGGGTGGTGTGCCAGTGTTGGAGGTCAGACCCACAGAGCAACTTATATAAATCTATGCCAATGCCAGCAGCATGGGCAACAAACAGGAGGAGCTGGAAGCCATAGTGCAGCACAGAAGTCATAACATAATTACCATCACAGAAACGTGGTGGAATGATTCACATGATTGGAGTGCTGCAACGGATGGCTATAGGCTCTCCAGAAGGGACAGGCAAGGAACAAGAGGTGGTGGGTTTGCATCGTATACCAGGGAACTTAGTCAACTGCCTGTAACTCAGTGTTGTGAGGGAGAAGGCTGAATGTTTGTGGTGAAGATGAGGGGGAAGACCATCCAAGCACATATCCTGGTAGGAGTCTGTTACAGACCACCCAGCCAGGATGAAGCTATAGATGAAGTGTTCTTCAGATAATTGGGAGAAGTTTCACTATCGCTTGCCCTTGTTCTCGTGGGGGACTTCAACCTACCAGATGTCTGCTGGAAGTACAGTAGAGCGGAGAGGAAACAAACCAGGAGGTCCTTGAAGGGTGTGGAAGATCACTTCCTGATCCAGCTGGTTAGTGAGCCAGTTAGGGGAGATGGCTGTGTTCCCCATGGGCTATGGTGGTCTGTGGGGACCTGACGATGTGAAGCTGCTCCCTCTCATTGCTGCTGCTGCAGCAGCAGGTATCACACTAGAAGGGGAAGAGAGGCCCACAGTCCTTGGCTGGCCCAGGGATGGCTGGTGAACAGTTGTGCTTCAGTCCCTTTGCTTTCTGACAGCTCAGCCGTTTCTGTTCATACCACTTCAAAATGAAAATAAACCAAGTGGCCCTCCTTGACATCAAGGAACTAATTTGAGTGCCTTTTATGCCATCATCTCCTGTTAGAAAAGTCAAAACTCCTGAGTTTAGCAGCTTCCACAAGGAGCTACTGTTGAACTCTGCAGCCTCTCCTCTCGAGTTGATATTAGCCCTATTTTATCACCGTTGCTGTCCTGAGTGGTATCTCAGAAGCCTGTCAGGGCAGCAGGAGAATCTTCTGTTGAAAAATCTGCATGTTTGCTCTTCAGGCGCTTGTAGTCATCTCACATTGTCAGTGTTCAGGCTTGGCCGCCCATTAGTAGTGACCTTTCCAGCTGCACTGAAAAAGAGAGATTTCTGAATAAACATGGGAAGGGAGAGATTAAATAGGTGACAGCCGGTGAAGACAGGAGCCAGGGCAGAGCTGCTTTTTATAATTAATTATTATATTTTGGGAAGCCAAGATACATTTGTGGCATAGGGGGGCTGGGGGGGCCAGCCTTCCCCGTGACTGACCAGACATATGGTGCCTTATCCCTGGGAAAACTCTTTATCTATACACATGGATGCTTGTAAACTTATTTTTACATGTTCTTTTCCAAGCATATTCATAGAGTAAATGCACAGACAACACAAGGTCTTGTCTATGCATGAAAAGACAACTGCCTGAAATAAGCAATAGTGTTCCCAAGCACACCCATTATGACTGTATAGCTATACTGGCATGCAGGCTTTGTTCCAGAGCAGATAGGCTTTAGCAGGAGAGGGAGTAAACCAAGCACACACCTGCAATCTGAACTCACATTCTGGCCCACAAAGGAGGGGTTATACCAGTGCAGATTTTACTCTTGTATCCCCTAGGTAAGGAGATGCAGTGGGTTCTCATTCGGTATTTGGAAGAAAAGAAGGCATTTTTCTTGGTACATGCCTTCTCAGCCCTGGGGGCTGACTCCTTCTGCAGCTGTATAATGTATCTTCTATGCCTCTACAGCCAGTGTCCTGCTCTGCACTTGGAAATGAAAGGTACGTTGCTGTGGCTCGTGGCCCTAGCACAGAGAGGGAAAAGGCTATCAGTACATCTTTTAGCTGGGAGCTGGAGGTGACTCTGTGGTGCTCTTGGGTGTTGGTGTTTTGCTCTGAGAGCCTAATAAAGGTATGTGACATACCTGGGAACACAGGATCACCACCAGTGAAGGAGCCTGGGGATCATCTGTGATGACTTACCTGCATTGCTGGTGCCTTTCGCACCCTGAGGCTACTTGCTGCAGAAACTTCTCAGGGTTAATGATGCCTCTGCAATGCATTCATTGTTTGTTCAGAAAAAGTACCTGTTTTGTCCTGCTGAGATCAAACTGTTGCTAAGGGACAATGTGCTGAGACCTTTGTTAGCCTCATCCATTACTGGTCTTTTACAGCCACTTCATTGCCTTACTCCATGATGTTAACAAGATAAGGTAGAAATGTTAAGCCTTACCACAGTACTTTCTGTCTTGCTAAGATCCTTCTGCCAACAAACCCTAAAAAAAGTGTATTCAGCAATGGCAGCTGGAAACAGCAGATTACATGCTTTAAGGGACTTTGTAATTGTGCTGGCTGTCAAAACGTAGAAGACCTTATGCTGTTAATAGTTATTATTGTGTGGCTTGCCCTCCCCTGGGACTCATGATCCAAGGTGGGTGGACAGGGACTTAAATCTGAATTGCTGTGTGATACCTGAATAATGCCTGGGGTCTGGGCAGAAATGGGCATCTACCTCCTGGAAAGGCAGCACTGTCCAAACAGAACAGTCCTGGTCTGGTACATTCCCTGCTAATGCTGATGTTGCTGAGAAGAAAAGGGGGAAAGGGGAGCACGGGGGCCATTCTTAGAGTTTTCCATTATTCAGCAAGGCTGTCTTAAAGCAGAATGCCTGGCTAAGGACAGTCTGTAGAGGGAAGACAGAAAACTGACGGGGGGTTGGGAGTCCCTAGTACTTTCCAAGTTTGGGGCTATTTTTTTTCTGTATGTGAGGAAAGGGGAAAACATGAAGTGGAGGGAAATATCAGCTCCTCCTTCGTGACCTGCCCCATCCCTGGTACAAAGCGGGCACTCTGCTGATGCCAGCCAAGCTGCCCTGGTTTACACCAGAATGGGCAGATCCAAACCACCCACCAGGTGGACATTACTACCCTCATGTACTGCAGATCAGGACCACGGCTCTAGCAGTGACCAGTTGCAGCTGGGAGGTTTTGGGCTATTCTTCCTTGTCCTCCCCAATCCTCCCCCACTGCCTCTCATCCTTGGTCTGTGCTCCATCCCAGAGAGCTGGGACACAAGCAGGGAGCTTTATTTATAGGGAAGAAAAACTGTCAGCAGGGGCGGGCAGAGGGGTGTGAGTGGAAACCAGTTGTGCTGATAAGCCTTCTAACTGTATTTTATTTTACTGACGTTCTTAACAAATGATCTTTATGAAATGCAAACCTGGCTTATCAGGCTAATGCAGATTGTCTGAAATCCTTATCTCCACGGGCCAGTTAGCTGGAGTGATCCCCTTTTCACAATGAATAGAGAATGAAGAGCTGCACACAAGCCTGCCCCTCCCTCCTTCCAATCATTGCCATTTACTGGCAGTGAACCGAATGGCTCTGATTTCCAAACTCATAAATAACACAGGGGCTTCAGAGCTGAGCTGTCCTGTGTTTTGAAACAGTTGTTCAGCTGTGCAGGGAGCCCGAGCTGGCCGTGAGGGGCAGGGAGGCAGGGAAAGGGAAAAAGGGCAAGTCCCTGGTTTGTTACACCTTTCCGAGGGCAGTCTATGTTTAAGCCAGCTTCTAATGCCAGATACACCATGATCTCACACACACAGATGCGTGCCTTCCTCTAACCATTGCCAGTGGACCCCTGACATTTGACATTTGAATGCGTTCTCTTGGCGTGCTTTTTGCTCCATAGCTTTGCCTGCTGTCTGCCTGGGAGAAGCTGCTACTATTTGTAGGTTGAAGATTTATGGTGAGAAACTTGCCCACTGCTCAGGAGAAGGCTTTTTCTTCGTTCTCTTCATGCTATATATATGTTTTCTGTACCTCCTGTGGGTCAAGTTCGTGTTCCTGGGGAATGGATAGCAGCTAAATAGCTCTGCTGCCTTTTCTGGGAACAGAAGCATGGAAAAAAGAAGCAGCTGTGGGGAGTTTTATTGTTCAGGCTTCTGAACTCTAGGGAATACACATAAAAGCCCATCTCTGGGAACACACAACGGAGCAAACAGATGCTGCTGTTGTCTCTATGTGTCTGTGATGTGCGGTGATGTCCTCCATTCCTGGGGCACCATGAGATGCAAGATGATCTGCACCAGGTCCTAGCCCTTTAATTTCAAAATACAGAACAGGCCTATACTTAAGTGATAAAACCTAGCGAAGAAGGGGCCTGATTTTTATTCATCAACATGCGCAAGCTCCCTCACCTCTATTTTGCCTCTTTTGAATGTTTTTCTGCTCAAGAGGCAAGGGCCTAGATTCAGCAGTACCTCGCAAAGCCACAGTTGTACAGAGAAATAAGGCTCTGTGGGAAGCAGGTTTCCCACAGCACGTGGCGCAGAGAAATGCTAGTGGAGTTGCTGTCAGTTCCTCATTCTTCTTGACATCTGGGCAGATGCCAGTATGAAGGATTAGTTCAGCAACAGAGATGAACTTCCTCAAAGCAAGAGAGCTTTTGTGCCCCAGGATGCAGTTTATCCCTTTGTGTTGGTACTAGAGTTAACTGCTAAATCCAGGAATATGAATTATACCAGAGCATGGAAATATCTTGGTGATATCTCTACCATGGAGACATCAATGTACCATACGGTAGATTGGGCACCTTGCATGACATGCTACATCACAGAGGTGCAATTGCTGTCCAGCTTTGCACATTATGTGAGACAAATCCTATCAGCCAGCAGCTGGGAAGAGTTATTTTTTCCAGGTAGCACTGAGGTTTGAGCCCTGGTCTCTCTGCAACATAGAGCAAAAAGGCAACTCTCTGTGTCACAGCTCCTTGGAAAAAACAAACCCAAAACCACTCAATGGAGATGACTCTACGAGTGCTGTCAGCACACACTAAGTCTCATCCGGTGGCTCCTTCCCAGCTTTTGCCTTTGTGCTTTCTTCCTGAAAGTCAGAAGTATTTTCCCCTTCTTGCTTCAGAAGAGGAGGAAAAAATGGAGAAACAAACAGTCAGGATGGCTTCATGATACCACTATCTCTGTATTTAAACAGATCACTATGTAGCATTATCCATTCGTGCTCCTGTTGGTAGGCGTAAGGAAGACACATCGCACTGCAAATCTGTTTAGGTGGTATCTGTGAATGGCAGCTGTCATACACATCTTCAGAGACTCCCCGACAAATACAGCAGGCACGAGTGAATATGTAAAGCAACACCAGCATCTCCAGGGTTAGCTGTGGGGATGGAGTCTGCTCCTGGAAACAAAGACTCACAATTAGTCTTGGGTGATTATATTGCAGCATTTCTGCTGGAGGATTAAGTTTTATTGTATCTCTTTTCTTCTAGGAAGTCCAGTTTTCATTTCCTTGTAATGCTCAAAAACATGTTATAGTTGCCTGGCCTTACAGATGTCTCTCTGTACAATGGAAAAATGTCCAATTTCTTCCTCCTTTCCTGGTTTTGATGTGAATGTGTGTGGGAGAGTCCAGCTCCTGTTACCTGCTATTCCTCCTGATCTGGAGACTGTGTCCCCATTTCTTTCTATTCCACGGTTAACACATTTCTAAGTTCAGAGTTCCACCCCTTCATCATGGGTGGACATCTGGGGTGCAGACCTGCTTCTGTTAAAACCAACAGCTGAACTTGTCTTGCCAGTACCTGAACTGCATCCATCTCCTCCTTCTCCTGGGAGAGCTTGACTCAGCCCCAGTCAATGCCCTTAAGCACTGCTGAGGTTTCTAGTATGTCCAAGGAGCTATGGCGTTCACCTTCTCTCCATTACTTTTTTACTTTAGCCTGCTTGCTGAGTTGCTAAATGGCAGAGTTAGGTGCTTTTTTGTATGGCAGGTCTTGGGCTGTGCTTGTAGGAGAGCTGTTTTGCAGACTTACTCCTTCTCCCCTCAGCATGCAGCTGGGCTGCTCTGTTGGGTTCTGCTGCCTTTCCCACAGTTGCCAGCTCAGTCAAGGCCCTCGATGACTGTGGCAGCTTGTGGGCAATAAAAAGACAACATGTTGTGTGTGAGGCTTTGGGAGCCCTGAGCATACTTATCCCCCTGTTACTATATTGTTTCTGGGGGAAGATGTATGGGCTCCAGCCTGAGCAGCTCTCTGGTGATGTTAGAGCAAGGGTCAGGTCTGGTTTGCTCCCATTTGAGCAGGGTACTGGTGAGAGCAGGAAAAACTGTGTGTTTGGTTCCTGCATGTGCAGGACCCTTCTACCCAGCTCCTTTCTACAGCAGGTCTGGATGGGTCCTTCAGGGAATGCAGGAGGAGCCACACAAGCTGGCCCTGCTCAAAGGTGATGTCTGTTCCTGATAATGCCAACTGGCTCAGCTTTCATTTCAGCTTCCTGAAGACTAATGCAGACAGATCAATTAGGGACAGCACACAAGAAGCTGCAGCTCCTCAACCCTCCCCCAGATAATAATAAAAATATGCCCCAGCTTTTCTCCTTCCTTAAAGTCCCCAGGAGAGAATTAACTGGTGCTGCAGGTGCAGCCGTCCTGCAGGGTGGTGAGAGCAATGAATAGTAAGGTTTTTAGCTCAAGCACACTAAGGCTGTTCAGCAGCCATTGGATAATCTTCTGTTAATCAGATTATGTAAATTACTACTTCAGCATCCCTATCCCATCTCTCATCCTCCTGCTCTCCAGGCTGGAAATAAAAGGCACTCTAAAAAGAAACATTTAAACTGCAAAAAGGCAGTGCTGCTGAAAGGGGTGGGCAAAGGGTGCTGGGACAAGGAGCAGGGCTTTGTTGCTGTGCAGACAGGTGTTCCAGCTTGGTAAAGCAGCAGGAGACACCAGCAAATTAAAGGTCAGGAGTGGGTGCTGCCTGTGTATCAACAGTATCTCAGCACTGGTTTGAGGAGGGCAATGCTGGTACATTCCTGGAGGCCAGCACTTTGCCCTGGGATGCTACTTTTTGTGCACTGAAAGAGCATCTCTGACCTCTTTGGAGCACAGTGGCTTCCTGCCCTTCCCTTTGTGCTCATAAATTCATTTATTCATAGTGTAAAGCCCAACAACCCAGACAAGGTTTGGATTGAGAGGTTCTGTCAGCAGTATGGGCTTAGTCCCTGAACACAGTGACCAAACTGAATGAAGGGACAGATTATTGGAAATAGCCTCTGAAGCCATGTCTGCACAGCCGGGCACTGTATCACCTAATACCTGTGTTTGTGCTTTAGAGCATGCAGGGTAATCAAATCCTCTGGCTCTGGGTTTCATAGAGGGTTATGTCTTCCTGAAATGCTTGTTGAGCAATCACAACAGTGTCTTACCCAGTACTCAAAACATGGCTTATGACACTTACTTGATCTCTGAGGCTGTCACATTCATCCAGGTAGGAGCAGTGGCAGTTTTTTTACAGACTGGAGTAGAAAGCTGGGGAAGGCAAGAGAGGTCAGTTGCAACTAAAGCAGAGCTTATTTATTCTTTGTGCAGCCACTGAAAGCCACCCAGAAAGCTGAGCTGACCTACATTTGCTGTATAATGCTCCTGGCTGAAAGCAATTCCTTTTGTTTGTGGCAAAGATGAGGCTGCCTCTCTCATGGTAGATGCCACACACTGGAGGTGAGGTTTTCCACCCCACTCAGGGTTTTCCACAGGGCTTCTGGTACTTACAGATGATCAAGAGAATTTGTTCCCCCATCTTTCTCCACGCTGTTGAACGCACATCCTGATTCTTGTATCTTGTTAACAGTGGACAGGCAAAGCTGTCTGAAGGGCTACTTGTGGGCTATTAAAAGTGTTGCATATAGAGGGTTCAGACACTCCTGCCTTGATGGGTCAAGCTGATCACAGGACATGTCTTGGTTTCATGGGTTCAGGTGACACAGTTGGGGTGAAAACATGCAAATGTCTACACAAAGGACTTTATTGGTGTTAATGGAGCTGCTTCCCTGTGCTGTATTATAAGACTGCTTTGCAAGAGTGATACTCATGGTCAGATGGGGAATTGACACTCTGGTCCAAACTATTAGGAGCTGCTGCCTGGCCATGAACAATAATTTTGACAATGCAGGTGGTCAGATATGCACATTGCACAATTCTTGTCTTGAGGAATTTCTTCAGAAATTAGTCTTCCTGCTTCTGGCTTTTGTAAAGCCAGTGGAAATTAAAGAGACGCATAGCAAGTCATACAATGAAATACAGGTGAAAGGAAAGAGTAACGGTGTGATTTCTGCATGCTGCAGATCAGCCCAGTTCTATATTAACTGATGAAGGCATATCTGTTGACGCCAGCTGACCATCTGAAAAACAGAAATGTGTTTAAAAACAATGGAAATAAAGCAATGGAAAATGAAATTTGAAATTATTTGTTCCATCTCTCCATCATCAAGGCAGCAATAAGGGCATACATTCATAAAAGAGAAAAAATAGGATGGCAAAACTTTAAAAGCAAAGGAAGAAAGCTACCTGTCAGTCAGAATAGTGAGCAGGTCTCGGTTTCCCGAGTGAAATAGACTGCCTAATCACAATGAACTCCTGAGAGGCTGGGTTTCTTAGGGTTTCCATTTGCATACCTACGCACTGCTGGTCCTGCAAGAGGAGCAGTCTCAAGCACCAAACGTAAGACCTCTCCTTCAAAGATTTCAATCTCAGCCATTCCCAAGCATCAACCTGTGCTAAGAAGAGGTAGGAAAATTCAGAGCAAATTCCCTTGTACCTTGCAAGAGCTCACCTCAAAGAGCAAACCGTGTGGTTTCAAAGACTTACACATGAAGATAGAGAACTTGCCAGACTGTATGAAAGCCTGGCGACTCCCAGCACATTGAACAGACATGGGTGGGATGGCTGGGGCTTGAGTGTTTTGCTTGAAGTCATACTCGACATTAAATCTCCACATCCCTACTTTTTGACATTAGTTAAAAGACTATTGTTGAAGGAGCAAACATATCTATTGCAAAGACCCTTCAGAGCTTATAATCTAGCTGAGAAGTTTTTCTTATATTCAATTACATGTTTCTTTGAATCCTTGCTTAGAGTGTTGCTTATGTGGTAGCCTTATTGCTCCATGCCACCTAACTGAGCTCAGCATTGTGTGCCAGTGAGAATGGCAGTGGCTGATTCTGATATGATAGCCTTATTTTTCTCTATTTTAGGTGATTTATGAAGAACTTTTTATGTCTAGCTAAGTCTGTGTCGAAGGGAAAATGTGCTGCTTGTCTCTCCTCTCTTGCTCCCAGTGGAAGGTTTAGAGAAACATTAGGTTTTCAGTCTCTTTCTTCTGTGGCTAAACACTTTCTTCAAGGCTATCATCAAATTTCAGCATTAAAAAGAAGAAGATTTTTGGCTTCTGGAATTAAGCCAGAAAGTGTGGCCAGAATTTAAAGCACCCCCTGATGTGAGTGTTTTGTTAACACTAATAAGAGATTCAAAACATTACAAAAAGCTTTAGATGATAGAAGTTTAATATTTCAGCAGTCCACATGCAGCTGCTGTTCTGAACCTCAAGCAGCCTCCTCCAGCTAACTGTATTCAAAACCTATTGATCTAAATTTTGATTTTAAAGGGCAGAAACCCAGATGTGTATAATTGCTTCTTATTGTTCCCATCTGTAGAGCATGGCTCTGAGCTCACAGCGATCATGTATCTGTGTGTTTGCAGCCTCTTTCTGTCCTTTTTCTGTCCATCACTTTGCATGTGCTGCTTTCATCAGACTTAAAGGGGTCGCACCACAAAGGGGAAAAAATAATGTGAACCCAGGCCCATCTTCTCTGAAATCGTTGCCCGTATTTAGACATGATTCTCTTTGATTTCCTGCTCATCTGCAGTCAGAGTTTTGCTGGAGAAAGACAGGTGAAAAACAAACGTATTTTTTCTCCATCTAACCACTACTCTATCTTGGAGAGGCTTCTGTTGGCTCTGGAACCTGTGTAGCAGCAGGATAAAGCCTTTTGCTTCTGCTTGCATACCACACAGTCACATACGCCAGGAACAGCTTTTCTTCCCTTTAGGAAGGAAAATAACCGGGGTTACTCTCCCAGGATATTTCAGGGGATGGAATGTAAATGCTGGCATGAGTTTCAAAAATGGACATAAGAAACCTGTTCTTGAGGATGTTCACACTTTTCAACCACCCACGTGTTCTTAACATCTTTAAAGTGGCTAGTTCTCACATCTTTTGCTTTGCAGAGCCACACATAAATGTTGTTGCATAAATGACTGGCAGTGCATTCAGTCTGCTGCTTCATCCAGGCCAAACAGTTTCTGGTATCTGTGGTGATGAGGCAAGATGATAAGCTGACTGAAGTGTGGCTTTTCAGAAAGAGGGTGCACTAAATGTGAGTTCGGCACAGCCTCTGAGGGGAGGGTGTGCTGGGCATGATAGCAGAAATGGGGAAGGAGCATTCTTTGGGTGGGGTCTGTATCTGTTCTTACCCATCAGAGGGCTGAGAATACATTTTCTTTTTCTGTCCCAGCTTTTGTTTCATCAGACTTGCCAAGGAAAGTCTCTCTGCTGGGAAGAATGTGTACCTGCCTGGCCGAATGGCTCTGTGTTTCAGCAGTGGGCAGCCAGCACAGCTGCAACAGATGAGCGGTTTCTGCACCTCAGACACAACAGCTCTATGTCCCATTACCCCATTTACACATGCAGTGTTCCCCCCCCTCCTTTCATTGTCAGTTCTGTAAGGGCAACTGGGACTCTACTTCCTGAGAAAAGTATCTGAGGAGGAAAAATGTGTTCACGACACCAGCAAACATGCTAATATTAACTGCAGTCTGGAGTGAGAGTGCAAATTACAAAACATACTGTTTCTCCTTGACTTTTCATGGAACTGATAACAGGTGGCTGCTAAAAACCAGACCCAAGGTTGGGCAGGTGAAGAATTACCCCAGACTCCAAGGAAACTACCAGGATGGATCCTGGCAGCAGCTTTTGTAAGGAAGAACATGACCAGGGTGCATATTACTTTTACTGATCTTTTTCCCCTCTCCTGGGCCCTGGCTGAGCTATGCTATCTTGGCAACTATGGATTGCTCTAGGGAAAAGTAATCCCAGAGATGTGTTGATAATGTATTCCCCCTACTGCCATGTGACTGCCAAGTATGGAGAGAAAGCCGAATGAGACTGGTAATGGTTCATCAGTGCCAAGTAATGGGAAACTTCATAAAAACCCAGTGAAACGGACCTTCATGCATGACCCCTTCAAGAGCAATCTGTCAGGGTGGAAAAGACCCTTAAAGTTGGTGTAGAAGTCAGCATCCCTGTGCTATCTCAGATCACACCACAGATGTGGTGTTGGCTTTTCTGAAGTACATGGGATGGGTCTAGGATGTCACTTTTTCCCCTTGTGTTTTCCCAGTGAGGTAGGTTTCTCACCATAAGCCTGCTGCTGGAGTGTGCATGTATCTGACAGCAACAGGAGCAGAATCCTGAACTCTTGCATGGATAAGTGAATGACAATGAATAGCAGCCCATCCAGCCCCAGTCCATGCAAGGACAGACACTTTTCTGGCTGTGTATTTTACAATGCTTCATCTGGCCAGGTTTCAAAAGCTCTAGGCAATGAAGTATCCAAGCAGTTAGGGATAAAGAGCTCTCTCCCTTTCCTAAACTGGCAAGCCCCCTTCCCTAGCGCTGTATGCTGGCTGGAGATTCTCAGGGAAGATTTTCGGTAAATAATGGGTTGGAGGAAGTAACAGAGTGGAGGGGCTTTCTGCAACTTTCCAATGTAAATTACATGGAAATTAGGCTTCTGTGAGGCCAAAGGCCCCTCCGGAATAGGGCCTTTAGTTAACATAACACTTGTGCTAAATGAAGCGGTTGACACAGCTTTCAGGCTGTAGTGCCGCTGTTAATTTAGCGTGTGAAAGGGCTGAACCTGCAGTCGAGCTCTGCGGGGAATGACTTGCCCCGGCAGGGCTCTGGGGTTCGTTCTCTCCGGAGAGCAACTACATCATTCCACCGCTGCGTTGTTAATAATTATAAGGGCAATCATGTTAAGTGAAACATTTGCAGTACTTTTAAAAACCCGGTAGGTGAGTGCTAGCCAGCTTGCAGTTTTGAGGCGAGGTGGTCTGGGTGAGAGCTGAGCTTTCTTTAGGTTTGGCAGAGGAAGGCAGTGTAGTGTGCTTAAAGCTCCCTTATCTGTCCTGGATACAGGTGTTTTCTTGCCCCATGACTGTAGTGGGGTGATTAATTGGTGTTTCTCCTTTCCCATCCCTTGTTCCCCGGTAGTATCCTGTTGCTTCCAGTGCCTAAGTAGGTATCTTGCTCTTGTTCTCCCTGTTTACTCTTAACGTCCACCCAAAGTAAACTCCCATCACCTAATGGAGAAGTGGATGGAGATGCAGACAAGGTCACATGGGTTCCAAAGGCTTTGTATGTTTGTAGCAAGGCTATGCCCTCATTCACTTGTGCCAGGGGCAATTTTGTGACTATTTTCATAGATACATAGAATACCTTGGGTTGGAAGGGACTACTAAAGACCAACCAGTCCAACCCCCCTGGAAGGAACAGGAACATCTTCAACTAGATCAGGTTGCTCAGAGCCCTGTTCAACATGACCTTGAATATTTCCAGGGATGGGGTATCTACCACCACTCTGGGCAACCAGAGAGCATGGGCACCAAAGTGAGGGGCAAGCAGGCCCACATGCAAATTCATACCTGCAGCCTCCTACTGTAACACACAGCCACGCCAGCACAGGGCTTGGGAGAGCGCAGAGACTGCAGCTGCAGAAGGTGCCAGCTGTGTCCCTAAGTGAAAAGGAGCTTTCACCAAAAGTGAAGGCAGGGTTGATTTGCCTGCACATGGTCACCCCCACAGACTCACCACACTTGCTGACAGAGGAGAGATGGAATCCCCTGCTTCGGAATACAGTAAATACAATCAGCCTCTTCCTCAGTACTGAGTCATGTTGAAACTGGCTTTTGAATAAGCACTGCGCCTCTGTTTCTGGAAACATTTACATGCTTAGAGCTGACTAAATTTTATTTTACTTAAAAAAAAAAAACAAAACCAAACCCACAAAAAACCCCAAAACCCAAAACAATCCCACAAAAAACCAAAAAGCAGAACACCCCCACCCCACAAAAAAAAAAAAAAAAAAAAAATTAGATCCTTGCCACAAGCAGTTTCCATCCTTTCCCGCAAAGTGCACCTGACCTATCCAGAGTCCCTGTAAGGCTAGAAAGAACTACCAGCCCCAGGAAAGGGCAGAGTGTGAGAAGAGAAAAGGCAGGATAGAGAGAATCTCCTGGGAGATGCAAAACAAGCTCCCTGGATTGCCAGGACTAGTGGTGACACGCGCCAGACAAAGGATCTGCTACTCTATAAATGAGGCAGCCAGGACCCACGCTAGGCTGACTCCAGCGAGAGCAGGCTCTGCGAGAACCATCAGGAAAGGAAAATAGGAAGTGTCCGGTCTTCCTGTCTGTTTGCCTGCTGACCAGATCTCAAGAGGCACAAGCATCTGTGACCAAAAAAGTAAGTGACAACAGCCTCTTCTCTTTACAGTGTTGCCTCCCCTAGTTCTTAAGAATGCCAAAGTTTCCTCTCGGGGCAGGGAATATCCTTAAAGGAAGGAATTTCTGCAATAGCCTTTTACCATCCGCTGGATTTTTAGCTCTTATCATGACACCTCTAGATCTTGTCCTTAGAAAGTTAAGAGTAAGGCACCTGGTCTGACAACAGAATAGTTACAAAAACAACCACTACAAGTGGCTGTGTTTAACCAAGCAAAGTAAACTTGCCTATTTTTGTGCCTGGACTTGTCAAATTCTTAGTATCCCCACAGAGACTCAGTGAATCGGACATCATGCTGAGAGGAATGATTAGATGGTTTTACTACTTTGGAAAGAAATGTTAATGCTAGATGTGGAGCAAACTAATGTGATGTTAAATCACTGTTCCTACTAATCCTAAATTTTCTTACATCATAATTGTGCAATTACACACAAGGCAAACTCATTTATACCACCACAAAGTGCTGTAAATTACAGTTATTGCACTGGTGCAGAATGGTTACATAGAGCGTCATAGACTTTCTGAGTTTAGAACTAATGCTTAACAGAATTCTCCAATGGTGTTGATAATTACAAGTCATTTACAAAAGCATAGATAATCATGCATTTGTTAGACTTTACTGTATGCTTATGCACTAGACTGTGTGGAAATCCTATGACAGTGTCAACAGGTAAAGATGTAAAGAAATAGGTTTAAATTCCAATCCTCACATATTTAAAAATATTCCCCCTACTTCATTGGTTGTCTTACAGCTGATGTATATGTAAAATACACAGACATTTGAATTTTGCTCAGTTCAACAGTTCACTTAGGAGGAAAAGCTTAGCAATTTTATTTCATTTCTGCTGGCAAATATTAATAGCTCTCAGATTTGTAAAAAAATCCCACCTTTTGAAACTTCCAGTCTAGAACATGTTTGTATTTCCAGGAGTAACCTTCTACATAAAGCTGTATTTGACTGAGAAAGTTAATAAAACAAGCATTTTTTTCTGAAGTAGCTGTCTCTGGCATTTGTGATTTCCATATAACAGTATAGGATGATATTTGATTTTTAAAATCTTTCCCCACCATGCATTTCTATATAATTTCACAAAAAGTAACTAAAATAAATGCAGCTTGATTTTACTGCCTATTTACATAAACCACTAGTAGCTATGATATGACCAAGAAATCCAGTGCTTACAGAGTCAGCACGCCAGGTAGGAGGCTTGGGGATCAAATGCAGGTGCCCATGAGAATGTGGTTGAGGCAGGGATGATCTTCATTTTGATCTTTCTATCAGCTGTAGTCCTGTGGAGGTGAGCAGCATGGTATAGTTAGGGGAAAACAGGATTGTAGCCCTTGTCTTGCAGTGGTTCGTGTCACACTTTTGGAAGTTACAATTTGGTGTGGTAGTTTTGTTTCTCCGTGTTTATGGTGGCTTCTAGTCTTAGGCACAGCAGACCCAGTTAGTTCCTGGGGTGGTGGCATGGTAGTCAGTAGACTGGTTTTAACTTGCGTTTGATAGGAAAACAGGGCATTGCACGCCACTATCAGGATGCTGTCAGACTTTCAGCCTTGCTTTGGCAGAAGTCAGAGAGATTTGCTATCAGCCTCAGAGCAGGCCTGGATAAAATGCAAAAGTAAATGTTCTCTGGGGGTCATATCCAAACATAATATGAGATATATCTTCCCCCTGATGCAGTGTCCCTTACAGCACTGGATTTTCCCTTCTCTGCCCCTAACAGCTCCTGTAACAGCATGAGCTTCTGCAAACTGGTGTTTGCCAAGTCGTAAGACATGCAGCATCTGTTCCCAACTCCTTCTTTACATGGCAGACTTCCAGTAAGAAGGATGTGAGCTTTCCTACATATGCAGGCAAAGCAAGTGAGTCAAAGCAAATGGGCATTCTTGTGCCATTAACAGCTACCTTACTGCCTCACAGTGGCAGGTGCAGAGAGGAGCATGCAGGAATGAGTGCTGTAACAAGGTGTGGGAGGGAGCAAATACTTGTGTAGAACAGGATTTGCACACAGGGTCTGGAAAAAACGGAGTCCCTGAAGAACTCCCTGAAGACCACCAAGCTGATTTTCTTCTCTGCGTTAACCTGAAGCACAGGGATAGTGTCTGTGTGAAGTATTTGGGAAGTTAATTTGGCAGAGAAGATTCTTAAAAAAAACTAACTGGAACTGTAGCTGAGACTTTGGCACAAGACGGCCTTACTGGAGAAGGCACCAGGAGGACAGTGAAGCACTTTTCCAAGGAAGACTCTTGGATATCCTTGAACAGAAAATAGCACAAGTGCAAGTTTAGTGAATAAAGGCTGAACCTCCTGGCAGTGTTCTTTACTCAGCCTTGCAAGCTGCCATGTCCATGCCTCCATTTAGCAAAAGCTATTGTAGTCCATGGGTGGGTTCTTTGTTTTGCATGGAACAGTGGTATAATTTGACTTTATTGCAAAGGAACATAGAAAGCATTGACAAGAGAGGAGCCACAGGGAAAACAACCAACAAACAAAACCAGTCCCACGTGCAGAGTAAACCATTCTTTGAGTAAACATCTTTGTCAGTATGGATAAGTTCTTAACCACACATTTTGTGCTCCCCCAAATGCCTGCTGCGTGGCAGCCCATTGCTTTACGGACCTACCTTTCCCAAGGCAGCCTTACAGGATACAATGCCAGGGTGTCTGGGTTATGAAGTGTGCAGGCTAGGCTGATTTCTCAGGAAGCAGCAAGCTCTCTCCTCCAGTAGGGTGAAGATCTGCACCCTCTAGGAATGCAAACAGATCACAAAGCCAAGCAACCGAGGGGCAACACTGGGTCAGGTGAAAGACTTGACTTATGGAACTGTGGTCACATACAAACTAGTATCCCTAAACATGAAGGCTGGCTTCAGCCTGAGACCTTCACACAGTTGCTGTTGAAGACTCTAGTGATTTCTTTTTTTTAAAGGTTCAACAAGAGCACAGCGTAGCTGTGAGTTTCTGTAAATGCTGCCCTTAGACAGGAGGGCTCCCAGAAGCGGAGATTCCACTATGTACATTTTGTCCCAGATTTACAGATTCTGAAAAAAATAAATCACTGTGTCAGTGCTGACTGTTTTTTATAGCACTTTTGCTGCTCTGCTCTGCTTTGTACTGTGGTTTGATTGTCAGGTAACACTCCCAACAGAGGCATGAGGCAGTGAAAGGAGCCCTTGTTTACCCCTGAAGTAGCTCCTTTTCCCACATCTTATTTGAAATGAAATGAAGTTCACTTGCTGTTGTTAGGGATCATCCTGCGATAGCTGGGAGAGGCTCTTCTTTTTGCTTACACAAATACAGCACCTACCAAATACACAGGCACACACACACATACTTTCCACAAACCTCGAAACTGAAACAAACTAATTACAGGCAGAAGGGATACTGAGGTGCCACAGAGGAAAGGAATTTGCCTGAGGCATAGGAACAGCAGAAATGAGGACTGAAGTTAAATTCCCTGTTTGCCAGCCCACTGTTTGGCTCGCTGCACTGACAGCTCTGTCTCCTCATCCACCAGTACACTCGTGGGATTTCAGGTGGGAGGCACTTGGGGAGGGCTATAGTGCTGAGGTACAGGGAGGCAGCGATGGAGAGAGGGGGCTGAGGAAAGCTGGGAGTGAAGAGCCTGTACGAAGAGGTGTACTGCTCCTCTTGTAACCTGTCAAGCTGCGATGTATTGTTTCCTCTCCTCTTAACCTCGCTTCCCAACCCAAAGGAAGTCCTTGCAATCCAAGCAACTGTGCAGCAAACAAAGTATGGTTCAGCTGCAAAGAGTTTCAGCTAATTCCTCCCAGGTAGTGGGGGAAAAGGAAAGTCACACGTTACGGATAGGCAGTGAAATGCATTGTGACATCCATGCTCAGTCTCGCCCTCTGCATGGAGCCGAGTCCCATGCTCCCATGAAACTGAAGAGGGAAACAGTGAGCTTCCTCTTTCTCCTCTTCTCCAGATCATGCTGATGTAAAGTGAACAAAGCACAGCAGCGAGGATTGATAGCCAGGGAATCTTTGCTCCCCCTGGTAGATCAGGCTCACAAGCACCTGCCTGATACAGGAAACAGACACCATCTGCTTTTCTGTCGCCATTTACTTAAGGGCTGAAGGGACTGCACAAAATTCAATGCAAGGTGTTAAATAACCAATTTTAGCAGCCACTGGGTTTCCCCTGTGAAGTGACAGTGTGGCACTGCAGGTTTACTAGAAGCACTCCAATTCTTGCTAGCAGCAGGCATCTGCTGTCTGATTAAGATTTGCAGAAGTAGGTCTCTAGTGGCCAGTTTCAACATGGATTTAACTTCACCGAGGTCAAAGGTATAACTTGAGGGAGGAACTTTCTCATCCAAGATCTTTAGTTAATAGCAGCCTGCTAATTATGACTGAGTGCTGGGCTCCCGGAGAGTCCCTTGCCAGCCCTCAGACATTAACCGCTGGCTCAGGGGCCATTTGCTGGGGAATGTCCTAGCAGAGATGCTGCTTTGAGCCGAAGCTGCTCAGCTGCTGCTGCCTGAACTGCCTGAATGGCTTTCACATAGAGAGGCTGTGAGAATTGCTGCTACCAAGGGAGAGATCTTCATGTTTTCTATTGTTTAGCCTTTTGTCTGGTGACACTTGTGGCCGCATTAACCACAGGCAGTATTTTTCTCTCCCCTATTCTTATATTGCTCAAATGGGTAGGCAGGGGGGTGGCAAGAGCTTCACTTAACTGGTGGGTGGTGGTGATTTGTTTTTTCTCTTTCTGGCTGTTGGAGCAGCTTTGCTGCTGGGCTGGATTATTTGTTTACACAATTCTCTTTACACACTGCATGTGTGGATCTCAGCTCATGAAACTGCACTTACCTACTACTTCTGGATGTGGTGTCTTCTTGATCTGTGTTAAATCCTGTCCATTTTGCCCTGCAGAGTAATTCTTCCAGTGAAAATGGTGTAACCTTCCAGTTTCACATTCCTGAGATCTGAATTAATCCTCTTGAACTTAAGCTGCTGTCTTCCTGGGTTTCTTTATTGTCAGCTAAATGTGGGGCTGTTAACCTGCAGTAAGAAAGATGACCAGAAAGCAGAGAATCCAGGCTTGCAGGTTAATGCAATTTGTCTGTCCATGATATGTACAAACACGTGATTTCTGCACAAATTTAAAATGGACCAGTGGGATATAAGCTGCATGCAGCCACTAGACAATACATATTTTATACAGTGCACCAGAGAAAACTAAAGAATACATTGCTCAGATGTGCAACATCAGCAAAGACCTGAAGCTGCAAGTAATATCATAATGAAAGCCAAGCCTGGTGGGGAGGGTTGGAGAGAAGGCGGGAAGAGGAGGAAGGGAACCAGACAAAGGGAATGGAAATCAGATCCCTTGTCAGCAGACTGACTGCATCTTAACTGGAAGGCGTTGTGTTTACAGAAAACTCGAGGGATGTGTACGTGACTATACGAGAAAAGAAGCTGTGCTGAAACATTGCAATTACCGCAAGACTGGACAAGGCTTGCTTTTCTCTTGTTTCTAGCTGAAACTGAGCACAGCAACATGAAATCTGCACCAGTAAAGGGGGAAAGGAGAGAGGAATGTAAGGTGGAGAGATGTACAGAGCTGGATTACACCTGAAATGAAGCTCTCTGTAGAGCTATCAGGGCAAGCGGGGGGGTGTGTGTGTGTGTGTGTGGTGGTGGGGGTGGGCACTGGGAGAGGGAAGGAGCTGTTGTTTACTGAGCTTGAATGAGTGTCAGAAATACAAACACACGTTTTCAAAGTGTAAAGCATGAGCTGGTCTCACAAAGGCATATGTTTGCTGACAAGGCTTGTGACCACAAATGCAGTATTGTCCCTTCCAAAGGCAGGAGAAGAGAGACAAAGAAAGTGTGATGTGAAGGAGTAGTCTGGGGTTATTTTTCCACCAATAATACTGCTAACAGGTCAAGATGACATGTTCACAGCACCAGGGCTGGATGCTAACCCGCTTTCCTGGAGTGCTGTGCTGGGGACTGTCTGTAAGAGAAGAAAAAGAAGAACCAGATCCTCTGTTAGTATTTGTAGCTGAGGTGTAAAGAGGTATCCAGCAACCTGGACCCACATAACAGAATTATAGTGCAGAGAGTGAAAAGCCTGGCAAAATACAATCCACCTGACCCATTAGAAGAAACAAGGAAGCCCAAATAACTCTCCCTATATTATAAAAAATAACTGCCTTTGCACTCAGATAAATTTGTCTTAAAAAAAAGAAACAAACAGCAAAAACAGAAGAAAGAAACAGAGAAACAGGTGTCTGAATTTCACATGGATCCAAGCAGCTGCTTGGAAGAATAAAGCTGTAAAAGTAAAAGTTTTACCTTCAGGAGTGAACATGCCACAGTACAGAGGAGCACTGGAAGACACTGCTTAAAATCCATACCACCAATATGGCAGTGTTCTTGTAAAAAAGGGTACATACTAGCTGTTCTAGGTAGGTGCAAAGCACCAAGTAGATTTGTTCTCACAGCACAAACTAAAAGTAATACATGGAGTAGGAGAATTAAAAAGAAAATAAAAAAATCCCCATTTGGATAAAGCAATAGGTCTCAACGTAAGACTACAGAAATAAAAACTCTCAGCAACCTGAAATATGAGTGTTTGTGTTTTAAATGAACCACTCATGAAGCAGGGCATTTTGATGGGACAATTTTCTCAACCCCTGAAGGCAGAGTAGACAACTGGGCATGACAGTGATTTCAGACTTCTACCAAAATAGAAATGTGTTAGTTCTGTAAGGTCTGCAGCCTAGAAGAGCCTGCAAAGTATGGGCAGCATGAGCGTAGCCATATATAGTACACATGGGTGCATCTGTATTAGCTGCATCTCTGACCAAGGCCTCTGGACACGGCTGTGACATAATTTACGACAGTGTAACTGTGCTTCCCTGGTGATTTGTAATCAGTGCTGGACTGGGTCTTGAAGGACCTGGGAGAGAAATTCCCTGCCTGCCATGCATGTCTTGTCTCCCTGCAAAAGCACCCCAATTAACCTCTGAGTCACAGTGGGATTTCTTTATTCACCCAGATTATTAACATGTATTTTGGTGAACCCTGAGTGTCCTGCATGGTGTGAGGATGCTTCACATGGACATGGGGTCACAGCTGTGCTGTCACACAAAGTTTCCTCTTTCTGAGGGTGAAGAGTGCTATCCTCTCTGCTCCTCAGTCCCCTGTGGGACTGCTATAAGGATGGGTTTGCCAATGAGTATAAAAAGCTGAGGTTTTCACATGTATAAAAGGGTAAGTGGAAACATTTGTCCTTTAGTCTCTTGGCTGCAGCTACTTTTTCCATACCCCAACTGTCTCTGTGCCATTGGCATAAAAAGCAGCTTCAGAAATGGAGAAGTGAGTGTCTCCTGCAGGGCTGTGGGAGAGAAGGGAAGACTTGTCAGTGGTGCTGAGAGTAGGGTTAGAGCAACCCCAAGCACTTCTAATAACCTTTCTGGTAAATGGCTTGTAAAATTACTATGTACCCCTTGCACAGTGCTCTTCTTGTTGCCAGGTCTGCTCTGGGCACTAGGTTCGTTTTGCTGCTTGTCTCTGTGGGCAGGATGGACAGGTAACACCTTATGTAGGAATTCTGGCTGGGATGACTGCAAGTTCTGTAGGAATTGCAGTTTCCCTCTGCAGGCTGCACTCATGGCGCTTGTGGCTTAGTCTTGACAACTCTCAGAGACTAAAACAGAAGCCTGAATGGATCAGACTATAGACCTCTGCCACAAGCAGTGAGCAGTCACTGTGGGCTGGGCAGGAAACCTCACTGTTCCTTCCCTGGAGAAATCTCCTGAGATAACTCTAGTCACATGTGACTGTAGTGTTGGCTGTCTGCTCACGGAAGGCCCATGATGAATATCCAGTGAGGAGTCACCAAGTGAGGGCCAGCTGGGAGTAGACCCCAAGGTGTGAGCTGGGGCTGGGAAAGCGTGAATGTGTTCTGCCCTGGGCCTGCCTGCCTTCCCCCATAAAAAGTACCTGGGTGTCCCTCATGAAGCCTAAATAGGATGACTAATGCATTGGCATAGGAAATTCTGCTGCGAGGGAACTCTCAAGCAGTCCTAAATGGTTGTCTGAGGAAATTAAAATCTGTTTACTTCTTTGTGGAGTCCTTACTGGACTCTGGCATCTATTCGCAGCTGCAATGATTATGATTATGGCTGTGAATGGGGACATGACTTCAGGAATTAGGGTGAATCTGGGCAGGACATGTAGGACAAGGGCATCAGCCACGAAGGGCAAAAACCAGAAATGCCTAGCACCACCATTGTGTGCTTGCTGCCGGCCCAGAGCAGCAGCTTGTGTGAAAGGCAGGGCTATATAGCATTCACTCACCATCTCCTTTGCTTTGCAGGACATAAGAATGACAAGGAAGATCTTCACCAACACCAGGGAGCGGTGGAGACAGCAAAACGTCAACAGTGCCTTTGCCAAGCTGAGGAAGCTCATTCCCACCCACCCGCCAGACAAAAAACTGAGCAAGAATGAGACACTCCGATTAGCTATGAGATACATCAACTTCCTTGTCAAAGTTCTGGGGGAGCCAGGCCTGCAGCAGACAGCAGTGGCAGCACGGGGCAGCATCCTGGGATTCTTCCAGCAAGCCCCACACTTGCAAAACGTGGAGGAGCTGACACTGATTGAAAACTGTGGTGTCTCCTCTCCTGCCATGAGCAGCAACAGAGTAGGGTGTTGGTCAGAGACATCATCTCTCTAGCAGACAATGAGATGTGCAGTCTTTATGTTAGTCTGATAGTCCCCCTCTTTTTGCAGCATCTGTGGGTTGCTCCCCTGTGGATTGTGATTATTTATTTATATTTATTACTGGTTTATTTGGTATACATTTTTACTTAATAGGAAAGGAAATCCTTGGACAGCCAACAACCTGTAAGACCAGACAGAGAACTTGCAGCCCCTGGCATCTTGGAAGAACTCACTGCTGTCAGAGCAGAGACCAAGACAGAAGGGCTTTGTGCCCTGACCAAATCCATAAATCAGGCCATAGAAATTCACCCAGTGTTTCTGGGAGGGCAAGAGATTATTCTATTCTGCCATGCTATTTCAAGAAAGCACTAATGAGTTCAAGAATTACAAGTGCATTGTAAAATTTGTCCGGGACAGACATTTGGCTTATTTAGTGAAAAAGTCTGAGAGGTGTGATACTTGCCACAATCCTCCACCAGTGTTTCTAGGGGATAATTGCACTCACTCTAGAGCCTATGAATCTTATTTCCAGCTTCGTTCTTCTTTTTTTTTTTAAATATATGTCCTGGCTCTTGAACCCGGCTACATCTTTCTCTATTAGACTGGCATGATCCCTAGTGCCAGAGCAACATGCTAATAAACTAAATTAAAAGCAGAATTGAAAAGCAAAAATAAAATTTTTGTTTTAAATAAAAGATAACAAAGTCATAGGTGATTTCCAGTGGGCTCAACAGGCAGAGTAAACCTCCTCTGTATCAGTGACAATGTGCAGGTGAAGGAAGCTGGTCAGCTACACTCCAGCTGCCTTAAAAGCCCACCTAACAGTTTGATGGATAAATGTCTTTGATCTTCAAAAGCTGTAGCAATGGGGGAGGTCCTGCTTTGGGACGGAGGTCCCAGGAGGAAGGCCTCAATGAGGCACTGTGAAAACCTTCATGGAAAAGCCACTTTGCAGTGTCTCCTCCTGTGACAGGCTGCAGAAACAGCTGGAGCATGTCTGGGCCTCTCAGAAGGTGCTGGGCATGCACTAATGGTGCATTGTGGTGCGCCTTTGGCACAGGGCCATGTGCCATGGGTCTTGGGCATCGAGTTCCTTAACCAGCCCTGCTTTTGCTGCCATGGGAGGCAGAACCAAACCACACACATCCTTGCTGTCATCTGTAAGACCCCTGGTGCTATGATGCTAGGCTGCATGAGGTTGGTTTGATGTCTGCCCCAGGCGAGGTACCAAGACCATGGACAAGACTAGGGGCATGCTGCCTGCCTACCTACCTGACTGCCTTTAAGCTCCCTGCTTTCACCTGCTGTAATTAAAGTTCCTCCATCTGGGCACTATTCCAATTGGGTTGATGGAGAAAGGACAAAGAAATTGGTGTAGGCGTCTTCCACTTGATTCGGTGGGTCAGTTCCCTGTAGGGAACAACAACCACTATGCTGTAGGTGTTTAGATGATAAGCAGGATGAAAACAGGTTTCATGAAGGTGACTATTGTGGGTTGTTGCCCACATATCAATTTAATTTCCTGATTGAATTATAACTTCTGTCAGCAAAGGCCTGGACTGCTCATGCAAGTTATAAACCTCCCTAGAGCAACAGAAAAATGACACCAGGTTCAAGTAGAACTGCTTCCTGCTCAGATCCTGCTCCCACTGACACAGGTCCTTTTGATTTCCATGTGGACCAAGGTACCTGTCAATGTTAGAAAAGACAACTTTTCACCACTGGTGTAGAAATGGAGCTCACGTGTGCCTTGGCATGCTCCTGGACTGTTTCTGTTTATTCATGAGACAATGAGCTACCTCCAGGAAGCAGAGATTGGGTTTATGCATGTAATATGTACAGCCCTTCTGCATGAGGGGATTTGGCACCCAAAGCTGAGCTGCCTTTTAAAGCCCCACCAATCACCAGGTGCACCAAAGAAGCCAGGGCTGACTTCCGCTAGGCGTGTATTGGACTGTCCTGTGCACTGACAAAGACTGAGGTCTGACAGGAGGACAGCTCAGCCCATCCAGGTCTGGTGCTGTAAGGTACAGGTATGCCAGTGGACCAAAGAAAAGGAAAAGAAAAAAGGCGGAAAGCATTCGTAGTGATTTCATTTTGTTTCTGAACACTGCTCGTCTTGAGTTTGCTCATCCCTGCCTTTCTCAGCTGCCAGGGCTGAGGACTGCACTGGCAAGCAGCTGAGTGGAAACATGCTAAGAGTCTTTTGCACAGTTCATGAAATCAGTACTGCTTTCTCTGCACCTCTGCTCACTTTCATGTTGATGAATGGAGTCTGCACAGCTCCTCAAAGGTAATGAACCAAGTCCTCCTCCTAGCTTTCGGTTAGTTTGCTGGGTGTTACAGGAGGATAAATTAGTCCAAGTAAATCAGATCACTTATTGGTGTGGTGTGGTGGTGCTATTTGGTCTATCAGTCACTTGTTATCCTAGGAAACACAGGTCATTGAGGCAAGCTAAACCATCCACTGAGCAGAGTTATTGTCCAGGGAAGGGGAAAGAACACCTGGGAATTTTGTGATGTTATATGCTTGTTATATTTTCTATCCTAAAAAAGCTTCCCTTCTTGTTATTGCTTTTGTTCATACCAGCGCTTTCTTTATTCTTCCAATTTAGGAGTTCCCTACATTCATGTTCAGCATGTATTTTACTAGATCTACCAAAGACTTTTTTTTGGTCAAGTTTCTTCTTCATGTTTTGTGGATTTCTTATTTGTATGATCATGAACAAATAGAGTGTAACTGATTACATTTTGTGCTATATGATGTTATTTAACATCTAATATATTCCAAATAAATTATTTAAGCAACTTATATTTGTCTTTTTAAACTTCTCAAAAATTTGATTTTATGTTTGCATACTACTTGCTAGAGGATACTAAAAACATTATAATGTAATTTCCAGCAGGGGATCATTCTACTGATCAGCACTTACGCAGTAGTCTTGAAGTAAGAAGTAACATTATCAGATGATGAAGAATGACAGAAATTCTTCGTTTACTATGACTTCTTAAATTTTTTAATTAAATTGTATTTCAGTCTACATTCTTAGAAGATTTTGACCAGCTCTTGAAAAAGATAAATACAATTTCATTGTGCAATACTGTTTGGTTTGTCTTCCAAATATTCACAATTAAAAAGATTTTAACCAACTTCATTTTAAAAAGCAGAAGCCACCCTGAAGAATTGATTTGGACTCTGATTGACTCTATCATTGTCTGGAGATGTTCAGATAGGTACAACCTGCAGATTCAGACTGGAGTGCAGTTTCAGATATAAAAACTCATCCAAAGTTGAGGGGAGTTCAGGATGTAAAGCTGAATTTTCTGGCTAACATCTGGTGGGAAAAACCTAATCTCCAACTGAATATGAGGCTGGGAGAGTAAGCACTAGGACGACATATGCAAAAGTTGTGAGGAAAAGATGGGAAATCACTGGGACACACGGCCAGTTTCAGTTTCATGCTTAACTGGTTGTCTCAAAGCCCTGACTCTGCTCTATGAAACACTAAGATAAGATTTTCTGCGCAATATGTACCTGAGAAAGGTATCATCTCAAGAGATTATATATAAAAGTAACGAAATCAGATGCGAAGTTCAAAATATGTGTTTATACTAAGTAAGATCATGCCACCTTATAGAGGACTCTCTACTTACATCAGGTAATGCCAAATTAGTTAGTATGCTCAGGATTATGCATCAGTGTCTCCTCTGGAAATGGGCATGGTACAGACATGTTAACATGGTGCTGTGCTGTGAGATAATGTGGTCTGTGGCATAGATATGTACCAAGTCATTTGGAGCTGGCTGAAAAAATCTCACATGTGTTGTAGCAGTGGCAAAATCTAAGTAAAAATCACAAAAAAATGCTTGTAGTCTTAGGGCTCCTACTGAGTAACTAATTGTAACTACCAGTGTTAAACAGAGTTGTGTCAATAGCACTTAATCTCCTTTTATGGGTTTTTTTTGGTGGTGGTATGGCTGTAAGTATTGCAAGGAAGATGACCTAAGGTGGTATCTTCTAGAAGCATCTTTGGTTATCTCCTGACACAAAAAGGCATGACGTGAAGTTAAAAGAGTCATGGCTCCCCCCAATCCGTAGTACTCCTAAGCTGCACAGAGGGTGTGAGGTGTCTTCACATGCCTTTGTGATGCAGAAATCCCAGTAAGACATTCCATTTACTTGGAATTTCCAACAGGATCAATGGAAGAATATACATTCACATTTCAGGTCAGATGAGGATTACTTTCTTCAGAGACTGGGTGTTAGGAGTCAAGTACCACTTTTCAGCTAACACAACCTAACCAAACTGATGCCAGGAGATGTGCAGTGTATACTGTCCTTAAAAGTAATCCATGCATCACCAGAAACAAGCCTGCTGTGCAGACTGCTGTTCATCATGTCCTCTTTCTCAGTATCTCCTTTGTGGTTACGGAGTGTAACTGAAGTTGGATATTTGCGTTGGGTAAGGAAAGAAATATGTTGCAGCTGTGTCTTGCAAGGACACTATGATTTTAGGCATGAATCTTGGGTATGAATCTTAGTGATGGCCAGCTTGTGGTTAAAGGAAGGACAGGTCTGCAGTCGGAGTTTTGGCATGACATTCAGTGGATTCTAATCCTGGCTGATGTGAACACACTGTGCCTAGCACTGGAACTTGCACAGTGAAATCCTAGAGCTGCATGCTGCCTTGTTTTTTCCTGGAGTGTGGCCCATGCTGAGGAAGACTTTGTGGTAAGGCATGTATTCAGCAGCCCTGCTAGTTGTACAGAGTCCGAATCAGGGAGAAGAAGGATGCAATGACCACAGCAGAGGAATCCTGTGAGCCAGCCAAATTAAATTGCAAAAGAGAGTTGTTTTAGCACACTAAGACTCTGAGCAAGAAGTTAAAGCTGCAGGGCTGTTGGGTTTCAGAGGCATACAATTCATGAAACATTTAGTAATTTATCTTCCAGTATCTAACTGGCTCCCACAAATTTCTTTGCTGCTAGCGAATGTTATGCAGTGACCATGGCTAGAGTGAGCAAGGCAGATCTGACTTTTGTTCTTTGAAGGCTGGGTGATGAAAGGAGGTAGAGATAATGGGGGACTTAACTACTGACCTGTGGGGCAGGGGTCATTTGGGAGCCAGTCTTAAATCTAAAGGTCATTGACAAAGTGACAGAGTCTAAATCCATCACTTTTCAGGGATGTAATTGTATTTTTAATACAGCAGGTGCTGAGAGAATCAGAGGGGAGAAGGTGGGTGGAGGAATCAGCTCAAACAAGTATATGGGTTACAGAGGAAGAGATTGCCCTGTGTCTGGCTGATCCATGTATCTGGCTGAATCTATTCATTATTGTTCTGTCCATAAGCCACGGGTAGCATTTTCATTGCACTCTCAGTTGGTCCAGCTCTCTATAAAAGAAAAAGAGTTAGTCTCATCCTATTGTATTCTCCCCCCAGCGCTTTCCCATGTGTGCAAACAAATGCACATCCCATCCCTCCACAGTTTGTTTCGCTGCTGTGGAGTGCAAACCCAACAGTGCACAAATGAGGACCCTCAATAAGCCTCTTTTGGGAACGTCTTTTGGAAAAGATACCCCTTCCCCCAAGGCATTGAAAGACAAAAAGAGAGGCAAAGAACAACCAACCTTTCTGTGGGTACCTCTCCCCTGCTGAGGATCAATGCAATAAAATAACACAAAAGTGGCTCAGGATGAAGGGCAAAAAGAAGTCAGTAAGAATCCTGTGGATCTCAGCATGGGCTGCACTGGGCCTCACATAAAGTCTCCAACATTTATTGGCAAGCTATGCAAAGAGGTATTCACAAGCACACGGCAGAAGAGGCTTGCCATGCACCCACTGTTCTGTCCTATTACAGAATGAGGGCACACTGAACAACACTGAATATCTCAGACCTGGGGAAGATCCCTTGCTTTTTTTGAAATTCCCTACTCTGCACCTTGCAAGACACTCTTCCTTAGGTAGCCTAAAACCTTAATAGAAAGCTAAAGGCTGACGGTCCACAGTCAGCAAGTCTCTAGGGAGGTGTTCCACCTCCAACTGTACATGTAGACAACATCTAGCATTGATTTTCTTCTGGTGACTCTATTTGGCAAAACCTGGTAGACAACAGTAGTCAGTCCTGGAGCTGAGAAAAGCTAAGAGTAGCCAATATTAAATCTCCCTTCAAATCACAGGAGAATTACTGTGCTCGGATATATAGATGTACAACCAACCAAAACATAACCTGCAGATTCCCCAAACTCAAGACTACACAGTATTAAATTCCAGCTTTAAAAAGCTTTACACTTACTGGAAAGACCTGAAGATTCTCAAGAGGAAACTACAGTGCCTAAAAGCACCTTGAGTGGAGGCTGTTAGACGTAGTTAACCACAGAAGCTCAGGCCAGCTGAATGTGACCAGAAGTGTTTTGCTGCCTGTAGGTTAAAAGGAGTTTCAGAAGGAAGTGTCTGGCCCTGTTAAGAGGCTCTACAGTGATCTCTATCAGACTGAATGGCAAAAAGTCTGTTGCTAGTTGGGAGTTCCTGGCAGAGCGAGTGAGCCTGGCTGTTGGACTTGCCAAAAGCTCTTGGTGCTGGCACAGCGTGCTTGGGTGGGAAATGATCCCACCACTTGAATGTGAACTGAAATAACTCAGTGCTGAAGGGATTGAGCTGCCCGTTCTGGCTCTTCCTCCTGAGCTATGCTGCAAATGTTTTCCCTACGTTTTCAGGCACAGACGAGCAGACAGCTGCTGTCTGGTGAACATGCCCAGCCACTGTGTTTGGCACAGTCTCAAAGGCCACATTTCTGCATAGACATGTGGAATGGGAAGGGGTGTTCCTCAGCTCTCAGATTTGGAATCAAGGGGAGAAATTCATGGCAGGTAACTTCAACAGCATAATTTTACCTGTCAATTTTGAACTGAAGAGCAGAGCAGTTTAGGAAACATACATGCATACATATCTGTCTATCTATCTGTCTGTCTATCTATCTGTCTATCTAGCTGTTTAGCTATCTGTCCTACCCTTATCATCAATTTGTAGTCCATGCTGAGGTTCATATAAGGTCACATGCAAACGGAAAACCACTAGTTTTGCCTTTAAAATTGAAATTGTTCTTCTTTCAGACTAAGAAAAAAGAAAAATGACAAAAATGAAAACAAGACAAATTGACAGTGAAAGTGGAAGAAAGCATGTAGGATGGTTTTTCCATGTCTGACTTGCCTGGATAGACATTACTGTTGTTGTAGGGGGTAGAATTCTTCCACGCTACTTTTACATATACCATCTACAGATCACCACCACCTTGTTTCTGTTACATCTAACAAATAAGTCAAACTGCCAGTTAGGTAATTCTGAAAGCCCTGATAGACTGACTGCTATTATTTTTGAACATTTCAGAAGACTAG
>NW_009931443.1:0-9719 GCF_000696875.1 Nestor notabilis | reverse complement strand
CGATACAGATAATCACTGATCGATCGTATGTTTTTGATTATCTAAATATGTTTTATATTTCCCTTAATGATATAGTTGTAAGATAATTACTTATTTCTAAAGTCAAAGAAATGAAAATGTTGTTAAAATGACAGTAAAGAAAGTTTCTTTCCTTTTTATCAAATCTTCATCAGTTAAGTTCTTCTAGCAGTTCTTTGCCATGTGCAGTTAAGGTAAATCAAATCAAAGACAGTATTTCTTCTTGAAAACTGGAGGTTCAAGTTAGCCAGGGGCTTGTCATAAATACTGCCTCAAAGCTTGACTTATCCTGACATTTATGTTTGCTTTTATCCTGACTCTGTGAAGTACTGAAAAAGTCTAGGGCTAGGGCTAGTCAGTAAGACCCTTGATCTTGAGGGCTCAACTTAAAACATTTTAGGGTTGTCATGACTGCTTTTGGGGGTGCTTTTCTTGTCATCTTTGTCTTTGCATGCTTTTAAGATACCTCAGAACTGACGGTGACTGGTCAGGAGATTCAGCTGGATGAGCTGGTGGTGTGGAAGCAGCCTTGTAAGGTATCTGAAAGGTTTTTCTTAAACATAGACACCTTCAAGTCATTTCATCTCATGTTCCTGAAAAAATAAGCATATAAAGCCCCTAGATGCCTTTAAAACCTGTGACTATGGATTTGAAACTTGAAAACTTGAGTCTTCTGGGAGGATTCTTCCCCCAGTGAGGACAAAAAGCAGAAAATTAGGGGAGGCACTAAGGCAATCAAGCAGACTTTTTACTACTCTTAGCAATGCAAGCCCACCACAGAAAATGACCAGGAAAAAACCCCAACCCCCCAACTAACTCACCCCCCCTTCCTCTAGCCAGTTTGCTTTTTTCCTACCATGTGTCTTATCAGTCTCCTGCAGAGACTCTAAAACTCTTATCTTGATAGGCCAGATTACCAAACTGATGATAGGCCAGATTACCAAAATGATCTACTCTCCATGATGAGTAGGAATCAAATAATGTTTTCCATTGTCAGCAACCAGCCAATTAGTAGAAATTCCCTTCTCCTCACTTCTCTATTTTTCCTCTTCTCCTCTCCCCTCCTTTCTATCTCAGCTCTCCTGTCACTCTTTCTGTGCCTCCTTACCCTCTCCCCAATTAATTCCTATGCTTTAATACCATCTAAGAGTCCTTAGTGAGAAGAGGATCTGCTTGCTATGCAGGTGCAAGTTTTCAGCACCACAGCACAACAGCAATACCACCCCCTTCTGCCCTCCTCAGGGCTTCTCTTTGTGAACCACTTTTTCTTCCTTTTCAGCTCCATGCTGAACAACCCGAAGCAGCTAATCTGATTATGCTAATTTGTACTTCATGAACCCAAAGACTGTAAGGGGATCTGCGGAGGGTGAGCTGGGCTGGGGATGAGGGTGGTGAGGACAGGAGAGAGAGTATGGGAGGAGGGGCACAGACAATGGCTTCAAGTCAGTTAACAAAAAAAGCTGTCTGTATTGCCAAACAAAGCACACTTTGGGTAACCCCTTGCTGCTCTTGACAATTTAGAGTGTCCCAAACTGGCCTGTGCTACTGAGCAGAAAAGTGAGCACGGAGAATATACAATGAAGGGGCACAATAAGAAGTCTGTTTCCTGTTGAATGTTGCTTTTCTTTCTCCTTAACTAATCCTTCCCAGAATCTAGTAGTTGAAGTATGGTCCACAAATTGTTAGTCGGATGGTAGCTATGGCACTAGACAGCTTCTGAGCACATACAACCTCATCTGTCCAACTAGACTGACACTGCACTTGAAATTTATTGAATAATGGGCAGTGACTTTGAAGAGACAGGCTCACAACTCTAAATATGCACCCTCTCTCTGCAGGAGCTGACAGTGTCCCCAGCCTGGTTTTACCAGCATTACCTTTGCTACAGCTAGAATTCATCAGGAAACAGTCTTGAGAGGAAGTATAAGAAGGAAGCATGGAAAATTTGTTTTCAAGATTAAAACAACCATATGATAGAGTTTTGGCAATCACAGAACTGTTTGCATTGTCAGGAGCTCCCTGGGATCATCTGGTCAAACTCCCCTTTCAAACTATGTCATGTAGACCTGGCTGCCCAGGATTTTGCCCAGTCAAATTTTTGATATCTCCACAGATGGAGAGTCCATAAGCCCCCCGGGAAATCCATTCCTTTGTTTGACCACCCGCACACTAAAAAAGTGTTTGGATGGATTTACATATTTTTTAATTTGTGTCTATTGCCTCTTGTTGGATCAGATCTTGTCTGATCTTCCACTGGGAAGAGTCTTGCTCCCCGTATGTCATTCTCTCTACACATACTGGTGCACATTGAGAAGTTCTCCTTCAACCATGTCTTCTTCAGGGTGAACAGGCCCATCTCTCTCAGCCTCTCCATCTATGCAAGATGTTCCAGTCCCTTAATCATCCTTGTGGCCCTCTACTGTACTTGCTCCATTTAGTCCATGTCTCTCTTGGACTGGAAAGCCCAGAAATGGACATAGAACTAGAGATTTGGCCTCACCACTGCTGAAGAGAGGGGATGGATCAACTCCCTTGACCCCCTTGCAGGACCCTGATTGCTCCTTGGAATACCGGTATGGGTGCAGGATCAAGACTGTATGTTAGTCTGAGCTAGTTCCAAGGATGGTGTGAGCAAGCACAACTCTACCACTGCCTATGCTGAGTATGTTTGTCACAAACCAGAAATACATTTTGTCTTTCAAACTGGAAACTGTTGGAGGGAGGTACCTTGTTTCCACACACAATAAAAGCACCGTCTATATGTATGTGCCTGTAGAGATGAAAAGGCAGAGAAGAGGGCATTACAACACTTCCAGAAAGAGATAGGCCTGAACTTGCTGTCCATAAAACAATGGTGTACATTGTTTGTTAGCCAAAGGCATACAGGGAATATGAACTGTTTCCTTAATGACCATTTTTTGTTCTGTGTTCCTTTCAGGCAGAAATTCAGTAGGTTAATTTCTGAGAGACAATTCCTGCCTCTAGTGAAGATAAATAATTTGCTATTGAGAGGAAAAAGGGAAGATGGAAGGAAGACATTTGCTCTGCACTCCACCTTAAACAGGACAAGTCCCCTTTCTTATCCAGAGCAGACTATCTGTCCTGCAGCCCTAAGCAGAATATTTCAGGACACCATTTTATGAAAGAAAATGGAGGAGGAAAAATTACTTTCTTAAAGCTGTTGTCTCAGGTCTAGTCTTGGGTTCAGCTGCATTTGCATTATGTTTCGGAGAGGGGATTACATGTAGTTTATTTGATAGGGTAGAAAATACACAGTATCTTTCCAGCATTACTCTTATATCAGAGATCTCAGCTGCTGAATGTATAGTGCATTATAATGTGTATATCAGTATTTAACAAAACTAGCTCAAAATAATACTGAGTGGAGCAACTAAGTAAAAGAGCAGAAAAAATTATCAGAAACATAAGATTAACATCTTAAATCCAAATATAAAAAGAGTATGCTTTTCGAAATTACCACATGCTGATTGGAGCCTCTATGTTCATAATATGCATGGAAATGTCGCTTGCTTTTCTTCTTCTCCCTGCAAAGCAGGGAAGCTTATCAGATGTGAGCCAAACCAAACAGTATTTTTATGAACTGTGTTATATCATACATAAATACATCTGATTAAACAAATAGCTTGAAATCTGAGACAACCAGTATTCACACATTCTAAGCTCCCTAAAGGCCAGGTTTTTGAAGGTATTGGAACACCTAAAACCCACAGATATTTGATGAATGCTAAAGACCTGGGCTTTTGCCATATTGATGCACTAACAGTGAAAAGTCAGTGCATGCAGCAGGACTTACTGCACAGTAGTCTGAGGCATGGTGCTTTTGTACTGTATGAGGTCTTACTGTGTCCTTTCTTCCCTTCTACAGCAGGTCTTGGATGAGATCAGACTGGTGAGGATTCAACAAAGGAGATAAACAGAGTAAGTAGCATAATCTAGAGGAGAAGGTCTTGCTCTGTCACCTTGTCTTTCTCCTGACCTGAGGAACCTGAAGGACCTTGCTTAGGCCACTGCTTTTCTTAACTTTTTGTTTATGGAGATAGCAAGTTATACCAACAAGGATGTTCCTCTTGCTGTGTATATACAGGGAGTTTAATGCAATGGGCTCTGGTCCCATTTGAAACTCCTAAGCAATATTTTTACGTATAATACTAATACAGTAACAGTTACGGTAACAGGAATATATGAGGAATGTATTGTCAACCATTGTTGACAGTAAGCTTGCAACCAGCTAGCAGTTATTACTAATGACTGGATTTTTCCAGAAGAAAAACCTGAGAAGCTGACTGAAGTAGGCCTGCAATTTCAGACCCAGAACAGACTCTCATGTGGATAGAGTGGGAATGGTCAATTAACTGAATGACAGTTGTGTAGAGATCAAATGTACAGAAGATGTATTGAGCACATACCTTCAGTAATCATCCATATAATGAGAGAAAAGAGAGGCTGCCTAATGCTTCAGGGCTGAACCACAAGTCAATAAAATGGCTAAAAGTTCAACCAGGGAATAGTGACATTGCGGCACTCCTGTGTGCCATTGCCTCAGCCCTTGTGTATGCTGAATGTGAGTCATGACTGTAAGGAAGGACATCTTTGAACCTTGATTTGATCAACAGGGTGCTGGAATACACCTAATGATGCAGCTGGGAGATAAAAAAATAAGAGTTCAAGCCCACTCTCAAAATCAGTTCTGTTCAAAGAATGTACTGATAAGGAACAAGATGCTAAGAAGTGGTTTAACCCAACAGTAAAACCTAAGCAAAGATGAAAAGAACTGAGCACTCCAGAGTCCAGTGGGCATTTCTAGAAGAGCTACATCCCTGCAGCCAAGATTGTAACTTTTGTACAGGATACCTCCTACCACCTGAATTAAACGGTGGTATCCACCTGAGCTCTATGCGAAATTGTGACTGAGTTCACTGCTGCAATGAAGATACAAAATACATGGAGCATGTAACTCAAGAACCTGAAGCACATACTTTGCCTGATGGTACAGACGTAACCTAAAGTATGTGCTAGGGAGCTCCTAGATAGAGCCAGCAGCCCTGGCTACAAGCTGCTCCAGCCCAGTCCCAGGCTTCACCTAGGAATCAACACAATGCTGCTTTAAAGGTTGTAGAAGAGAAATTTTAGATGGATTCTTAAACATTTGTGAGAATCTAATGTGGTGTGAAGGAGGAGGGTCTGAGGTGGATGTAAGTCTAACTGATGCTACTTAAGAAAACCTTCTATTTCTCCACTTTGCAATCTCGAGTATAAAAATAAACTGAAGGAGATATATGGACATGTGAACTTCCTATTACTTATTTTCTCAGCTAAGTTTTCAAAGCAGTTCAGCAAACAAGTTCATTGAAAAACCTGAAAGAAGAAAGGAGAAGGTGACCTGCTTAAGGAAGATTGTGGAAAAAAGAGGGAGTAAAAGTAGTGAAACACAAAGTTGGAAGATATACAGAGGTAAGGGTGAGGTCTGAGTATATGAGTGTTCACTGAAACCATGCATGAATAAGGTGACAAAGATGAGATGAACAGGCAGATTCTCAGAGAGAGATGGGAGACTGAGAGGTGTACTAAGCCATGACTAAAAGGTAAGGTTGGCATGGAGAAAGCAAGGAAATCAGGGAAAGTGGGAATGTGATAAATGTGAGAAGCGACACTGAAAGAAATAAGCAAGGTTGGTAAACATATGGTGCTAAAGAGAGAGGGGAGAGAAGAAAGTCTACTAGAAGATCAAAGTAAGCAGGTTGAGTTGGATAAGAGGGTGTTGGAAAATGGGGAAATAGGAAAGAGGCAGAAAACTAAGAAGCACAGTGGGAACTGGATTAGAAGATAAATAGATAGTGTGGCAGATGACAACAAATCACAAACATGGCAGGATGAGAGCAATGGGAATGTCCATTTTCATTTGTTGCAAAGATTAGTATTTCACCTGTCTTGATTCTGATGCATAGAAGTGAGTTTGAGAGCTCTTCTAAGAAACATTAATAAATTTAATAATCCACAAAACAGGAATATTTCTAATTTCCTAATTTGGCAGGTGAAATACAGATGTATGAGTTTTGAGGCATAGTGACAACTAAAGAATTCCTTCTTTTTTTCGCTACGGCACTGTCTTTGAACTCCAGGTCAGTGTGTGTAGAATCCCAGACATTATGAAATAAAATATTAAATAAACATATCCTACACTTAGCAGTGACTTCACCAGCCATGATCTATGTTAGTTACACAGACCTTCTTTTCAAACACTAGATTAGCGTAATTGCTATATCAGATGAACACAACAAATGGACCAGGTACAACAGCTCTAGTTCATGTTATCCACAGGTTCTGTAAGATTGAGGAAGTAATGGATTATTGATGTCATGCTCTGCAGAGATGAAATATGTGAACATGCATCCACTTTGACACCAACTCCATTACTTCTCTCTTTGTTACTGTCAGGTATTACATGGTGGTTTCAGCTTTGCCTAGAATGGACCAAGAACAACTACTTATCCAGGAGCAGTTACGACATGCAGCAAGGCAGCCGTCACGAACAGCTGACAGGCATGTAACATCTTTGACTTTCACAGCTGTTTCAGAAGTACAAATGTGGCAATTTCATGAACAGCTGGAATGTTTTCTGAAGCAAATTGTATTAATTTATTAGCATCCTCTTGGAAAGAACAACTAATCCTGCCAAAAAGTACTCTGGTGCATGTGGAAGTTGCGTAGCTCATCAGCATGCGCCTACAGAGGGTTTTTTTAAGGTCATGCTAACATTCCTTTGGCAAAAGAGTCATTCAAGCTTCTGCTTTGTTTTCATGTTGAGCTTTATGCTCATGCAAGACAGCAGAGTAACAATCAGTCTATCTTCAAATTTCTTACACGCATAATGTGCTCAGCTCATTTTATTAGCCTACTCCCAAGAAATGAAGAAAGGGGTATCTGTTCTTCCAGTTTGAAATCAGCAAAACACAAAAAATTATGTCATACACACATAATATGCCTCGCTTATACATTAATACCAGTATCTCACACTGCAATAGTTCTCAGCACCAGCATATTTGGTCCAAAGAGGAACAGGGTTATTTCAGAAGTGCTCATATCCTTTGTTACCTTTAAATTATTCCTGAAATACCTAGGACAGCTGGAAAATCAATGGTCAATTCTAAGTTTTCTTATTTGTTACTCACTTCTATTACACAGACTGTGTTTCTTGATCTGATTTTCTCTTTGCTGGGTTCCTCTGTCCTACGCTCTGCTAACATGCTACCCTGAGTGCTGATCTAAGGAATATCTCCCTGGTTATCAGCAAACTTTGAGAAACTGCTATTCTTATTTCCTGGCAGTGCTGGAGGCAGAAAATCCACCAGACCTCGCTTCTAGTTTAGCTGTGCCAGTTTACATACATTTCCCACCCAGCTGCTATGAAGACAGCTTGTGGAGATCCAGTTTCACACTAGCTATCTATGCTTTGGAAAGCAATGCTTCAGGTGCATTAAGGACTCCTTGGAAGTGGATGCAGTATTTATTTGAGGACTGACTAAATATTCAGATAGCTATTGCCAATATGCTATGTGATAGCACCGGTAGTGGTATCAATGCCGGCATTTTAGAGGACTTCGGTGTACCTGTGCAAGTTGTAGGCATGGAGGTAGCTGCAGTGCAGACATTGCCATCAGGTGCAACACGTTGCTGGCCCAAATTTATTTTCTTTTGTATCAGTATCGATTCGTTGTGCTTATTGGCGTTTTTGTTTCTCTCCCTGTCCTTCTCTGATCACACACAAGATAGTCTGAATCGCCTTCACTTTCTAGCAATGAACCTGATGCCACTCAGTGGGAATAAAACAGTACTGCAAGGAGTAGAAACTCCAGCATTTCTAACGTCTATGGGTAGAGAGGATCACTACATTGTGTAAAACTCTGCCAGTAACTCTCCTGCTGTTGCAGTTGTGTGGACACATACCACTGTTCACTGGGAAACAAAATGATGCTAAACTGATTTCTGCCAGAGAATGTAGCTTACTCATTCATTATGTCTCGCCATCTGTCAACTGTGGAAAAGCAGTATTCTGCTCTAGAAAACAAAACGTGGTTTCCACATCTGCGCATAAGCACAATAGAAAATCAGAATTAGAAATGTTAGTAATAAGACTAGTAAGAGATCACTTTGGCTAGATCTTGACCTCTTCATGTAGATGAAATGCAGGATGGAAGTGTCTGGAAAATAGAAACTAGGCTTAAGCATACAGCACAAGTGTTAGGGAGAAAATGAGGCACTGGACAAACAGAAAGGAAGAGGCATTGAGAATAAGCAGAACTGATTCTGTGAATATGGTACTGGTAAGAAGAAAACAGATTAAAAGAATGCCTTACTCTTCATGGCAAGGTAAAGTTATCCTGGGAAAAGTTCAGGTGTTTTCTATGTTTCCCTGCATAAGCCTTTTATAAAAAATGATCCTCCAGTTATTCCAGTTATCCCCTGAAATTAGTTCTTGGTAGTTAAAGAACAAGTTTAAAAAAAATTTGCAGAAGTTGTATGTTTTCAGGCTGCTTAGTTTGATTAATTTCACCACACAGGGTGCAAATCTTGAAGCCATTAACAGCTCTTTTCACCACCTTGT
Organism: Nestor notabilis; assembly: GCF_000696875.1. Taxonomy (NCBI): domain Eukaryota; kingdom Metazoa; phylum Chordata; class Aves; order Psittaciformes; family Psittacidae; genus Nestor; species Nestor notabilis. The sequence goes on along the minus strand of NW_009931443.1, from coordinate 1,078 downwards.
TGAAATTGAACGGAAAAGGCAAAAAATGGTGCCCTTCTCTAGCAGAGAAAACAGCCTAAGACTTACAAACTTAACTTGCATCCCCACGGGGAAGAAAAAAAAATAGTTAGCATGCTGAAAAAATGAGGAGCTCAACAAACCTCTAACATGGGTCCATCAAGAGCAGTGTCACGTCAATGTAATTTGCTTCTGTCACCAGTCTGGTAGCCAAAGAAAAAGCAGGTGTCATGTATCTCAGTTACTAGATACCTGATAGAAGTTCCACTTGGGAAGCTCATAAGCAAACTAGTTTTGCTAAAAATACTGTAGGACTGATGCAAAACTGGTTAAAGAGCTATTTGTAGAAAACAAAACTGTTAACAATGGCTTTCACTATCAAAATGGGTGTCCTTAACATAAAAAGGACATGGAGATGTTGGGGCAAGTCCAGAGGAGGGCCATGAGGATGATGAGGGGGCTGGAGCACCTCCCGTATGAAGACAGGCTGAGAAAGTTGGGGCTGTTCAGCCTGGAGAAGAGAAGGCTGCGTGGAGACCTCACAGCAGCCTTCCAGTATCTGAAGGGGACCTACAAGGATGCTGGGGAGGGACTCTTCATCAGGGACTGTGGCGATAGGACAAGGGGAAACGGATTCAAACTTAAACAGGGGAAGCTCAGGTTAGATGTAAGGAAGAAGTTCTTCACAGTGAGGGTGGTGAGGCACTGGAATGGGTTGCCCAAGGAAGCTGTGAATGCTCCAACCCTGGCGGTGTTCAAGGCCAGGCTGGACAGATCCTGGGTCTACATCGTCTAGTGTGTGGTGTCCCTGCCCATGGCAGGGGGGTTGGAACTTCATGATCTTAAGGTCCTTTCCCACCCGAACTATTCCATGGTGCTATATAAAGATGTATTACAAGGGCTGCTGCTGGGGTCTGACCAGGGTCTAGCGCACATTAATACCCCAGTAATTATTACGCAGGTGATAAACACATGACATCAGCCCGGGACAGACCGCACGTTCCACGTGCTGGAGCATCCCCGCGGGTACCCAAACACTCCCGCCCAAGTACGTGAACTCCCCTCTGTGCCGGGCCGGACC
>NW_009931442.1:18372-24052 GCF_000696875.1 Nestor notabilis | reverse complement strand
CGCTGGGCCGGGCACTGGCGCAGGCTGCAGGACAGGATCGAGCCTGACAAGGGGCCCGGCCCGCCTGGCGGAGCCTCCGCGCTGGGACGTGGCTCTGGTCTCCCCAGGAATCCAAGAAGCACCTGGCCGGGTTGGGTGTTCTGGGACTGGGCAACCTGATCACCGAGATCACAGCCAGCGAGGAGGACAGCCCAGAGGCGGATGGAGCCCACTTGGATGAGGAAGGTTAGACACTGGGGTGCCTGCACTTAAACCGTAGAGGGACTGCAGGATCAGAGCTATTACTGGAGAGGAAGAAAAGCACCCAGATCATCACGCAGGGAATATTGTGATTTATCTGGTCACAGGTCCTCTGGCAAAAGGCCTTGCCTTCTCCTTCCCAGAGTGACCCCACATTATCTCCTGGTCACTTTTTCACTTGTTCCCTGCCATATTTATGTAAGTGGGGTTTTTTTACTTATTGCTTCTCCCTCATAAATAAGTTTGGTTTATGTTTCCCCTGTGTTAAACAAGCCTGTTTAGTGCACAATATTATCATGTCCCTTTTTTTATTTCTGAGCTTGTTGAACAGTATTACTGAGTAAGCGAAAGGTTTTCCTTGTGCTAAGTTGGTACTTACCAATCTGGACAGGAAATTCAGAGCTCTTGGAGCTGTTGGTTGGAGCGATGTTAATCAGATGTATTTGTTCCTCTAAGAAAAGGAAGCATAGGAAAGGATTCATGTAGACACAGCGAAGTCCAACATTAGTTATCCATGTTAGGATAAAGTTCTGTGTGACTAGATTTCTTTTCTTCCTAGGCTGGGTTAAAAGCACAGAAGATGCTGTTGATTATTCAGATATTAATGAAGTGGCAGAAGATGAGAGCCGTAGGTATAAGCAGGCAATGGGCAGCCTACAGCCAGTTCGAAGACCAGGTAAATAGGACTAGTGTTACAGCTGTAGCTGTAGAAGGTATTCTGGGGCAGTGGGCCTTGACAGTTTCTGTATGGGTGACATTGTACCTTTTCACTCCTTGCTTCAAGAACCTAATACAAGTTTTTGTGGAACTGTGTTCACTGGATGAAGCCACTGCTTGGTATCTTCCTGTTTTAAAGAATTAGTTCCTCCTTAGACTTAAATTATACTAAGAAAAGAAACTATGACCCTCCTTTTGCTCTGAGGTCCCCTGCAGAGAATTCCCAATACTTGCTTACGTTTTGTTAACCTGTGTTCTTAGGAACAGGGTTATGCAGCATGCCTGGTGCTTCTTGGAGATACTCAGAAGTAGAGATAAGGTTCTGATCTTTTAGAGAGTCACTTTGATCTTAATATTCTCTCCTGTTTTACCCTGGGTTTTTTTTCTGAAATGACTTTCTGCAGAAAGCAGTTTGGTTCTTTTGTTGGTCCCAGAGATCTCTGTCTGGCCTGGAAAAGATTTGCAAAACCATGAAGCTTTTCCCTTTCAGTAGCTGCTAGTGTAAATGCTAAATCTTTACATGTTCCTTAAAGCTGCCTTATGTTTGACCTTGCTGTTGACACATCGTGTTTAGTGGGATGTAAAGGTGATTAGGGCTTTTGAACCACCTTTTTACTACATTTTTCTTAATTCTTTAGCAGCTTTATTTGCTCTGTGAAGCGTGAATAAGGGGAAGGGATAGCATAATATATGTATATATACTAAGTGCTTCAGTCACCTTTCTGTCAGTTTGCCTTTTCCCTTCCTTCGCATTCTTTCTTAAATTTCAATCTTGCAAATGAGTATGTGCAGAAAGCTGAAGTTGTAAGAGTTCTGCATCTTGTTACAAAATAAAGATGGTCTCCTCACTAATGAGTAGAAATGCTTTTCTCATCAGGGTGGGACAGGTATAAGATAGTATCAATGGGAAGGGTGCCTAGTTCCCTTTTATTGTCTGTTTAATATGCATCTTGTCTCCTGACTGGTTAGATGAAGATGAGGATGACTATGATGCTGACTGTGAAGATATTGATTCCAAGTTGATGCCGCCACCACCACCACCTCCAGTACCTGGAAAGAAAGAAGATGAAAAGGATGTAGCTGCAGCTGGTGAGTGGGAACTTTCTTCCTCTCTCTGGCAATATGAATGTCTGAAGGAAGCAAACACTGCTGGACAGCAGTTCATTCTGCAGCAAGCACCACGTGTCATCAGAATTCAGTCTGCAGGCTGCATCTAGAGGTGGGTGTTCATCCTGATACGCAATGTTAAAAGATTGTCTGAAATGTAAGGTGAAATATTGTATTTCCAGTGATTGATAAAATACTGATATTGACAATGAAACTGCTTTTTTTTTATCTCATCCTCTCAGTTGTGGCTGGGAAATTCACCTGGAACGCTTAGGATAAAATGCAAGGTTAAACCAGAATGGTACTCATAACACCTGCAGAGGCTTAATTTTTGCATACCTTGGTATAAAAACAGTAGTTGTGGCGTTATGGGGTTGTACTAGGGGACAGGGAGGAAACCTGTTTGTTTATAAGGTGCTTGTTCTATTGTAGTATCTGAAGATGGAGACGGTATCATTTTGCCCTCCATCATTGCTCCTTCCTCTGCTGCCTCCGACAAGGTGGATTTCAGCAGCAGCTCTGATTCTGAGTCAGAGATGGGACCTCAAGAAGCCAGGCAGGCAGAATCCAAGGAAGGCAAACTCACACTTCCTCTTGCAGGAATCATGCAGCGAGATGCTACCAAACAGTTGCCAAGTGTTACAGAGCTCTTCCCGGAATTTCGACCAGGCAAGGTATTGTAAGAGATATGTGAAAGTGACAGAAACTGTATCACGTAAGCCTCTAAATATGCATCCTGTAGTATTAGGGCTATGTAGTAAGTAATCACGTAGATGTTCTTGCTCACCTTAATGCTGTCTGTAGTTTCTGTGTGCTGCTGTTTCCAGACTGCTTAATATGCAATGCTTTTCCTGCCATTTACAGGAGCCTCTTAAAAAGCATCATATAAATCAGGGTGTGAAATGATGTTTGCAGTTCTGTAAGACCATAGCACAGGTATCCTTATCTTTGAAAATTGTTTTTTTGAGTTAGTAGAGGATACTTTTGCCAGATGACTAAAAACCATAATGCTAATCTGTCTGCTTTCCTTTTTTTCTGGCAAATACTTTCTCCTCCTTTCATGCTGTCCTGAACTTGGTGTGCTCTTCCTGAAAGGGCACATTTGTGATCTGTGTCCTTTATTTAATCCTCCCTTGTAACTGCTTGGAGCATGGGTCAGAAATTACCTCAATAACAAGTTGGCTGAAAGTATGATCATTCCTCGCACAAAGCGAATTCATTACGATACTTTCATAGATGATCTCAAATAGCGAATGTAGTGGATGTATTTCAGTAACTATTTTGAAAGTTTCAAAGCTGTCAAGAGGAGAGGAAAGGTAGGAGGGGAAGGAGAATAAAAGTTGCCAAACAGATGTTTGGGAGCCAGGATAACTTGGTTTTATTGTGTGCCTCCATCACAGGTTTTGTTTAAGTAGCTGAGCAGTTTGAATAATTAAATGTCATGTTTTAATGATTTAGCTAACTTCTGTCTATTAGAAATCTAGGTAAGGCTCTAGCACGTAAGTTAAACTCTGAGTGCTCCCTTGGCTTTGGCAAATTTGGTGTTTCCCGTGTTAGTGTATTTTGTATCAGTTGGTGTGCTCATTTCTTTGCTGCTCAACATATTACATTACATCACATCAGGGACTGGCTTGGTGTTGAACATGCCCAGTGGGTGCAGAAATCAGTGCAAGCTGTTAATGCTGAGCACTTTTCATAATTAATTCATGAGCACTAGAGCTGGCAAAGCCTGAAATCCTCTCAATTTTGCTGTGAGGATTGGTTGATGTCTGAGAATGTGTATGTTAATGTAGCAGTTTTTCTTGATGAAACCACTTAAAATAGCATGTTGAGAAGCAGACTTTTGTGCTTGATTTAAACTGTTAGCAGCTTAACTATGTCTGAGATCTTTGCCCTTTGTCTTGGCCAGAGAGTTCAGAAGTAATCTGGGGGAATTTTGTGAAGAACAGGAACATAGATGTGGGTAGAGATGGACAGAGGGTTGTATAAACATTATTCCCTTTGGGAGTCAGCGTATCAGATTAACAGGGAACATTAATAGGATGTGTACTTACAAATCTTTGGTTTTCCAGTTAGTTTGTGAGTAATGCTTTCCCCCTTCACGAGAGTGCTCTGAAGAAACAATTATCAGTGCTTAAAAACCAGCAACCATAATTGTACTAGAAACAGAAGAGAGAGTTTGTCAATGTCGTTAGTGTGGGTGCTGGAGGTATGAAGCATGCGTGTAGGGGAACTGCGTTATGATGGAAATAAAAATGAGTGTACTCTTTCTGGACTGTGGTATTTGTTGTTAATCTGGCTGCTTAAGAAATCTCTGCTTTATATAACTGCCTTCTAGCTTTGTCTCTTTTGCTAATAGTTTTATCAACTCTTCTTGAATCTCCGCGTGTCTTTTTCAGGCTTATGGATTGTTCAAAATGAAAATAATTATTTCCATGTGGCATCTTACCACATGCTCACTATGTAAAGGCAGTCTTTCTTCCATCTGTTGAATTTGTGCCTGAAATTAAGAATAAATCTTTTAGAAAAGGAAGGATCCATCAAACAGACAGATCAGAAACTTTTTTTCAAGTATAACCAAGAGACTGTTGATTGCATCAGGGGTTGGGGCTGTGGTACAGGCCAAGCTTCTGAATTTTAGAGTGCTCTCTTTCATGACTGTTTTTCAGGTGAGAGAAAGACAGACAAGAATTCCAGAGTGGTGGTTTTCTTTCTCTGACTCGCTCGTTTTTTCCTAATCTAGGTACTGCGTTTCCTGCGTCTCTTTGGCCCTGGGAAGAATGTTCCATCGGTTTGGCGTAGTGCCCGAAGGAAGCGCAAGAAGAAACATCGGGAGATGGCACAAGAAGTGCAAATACAGGAGGGTGAAGTTGTAGTTGAGAGTGGAATGGAAGGCAAATCTCCTTGGGAATATGAGTTTGCTGCTCCTCCTCCTCCTGAGCAGTGCCTTTCAGATGATGAGGTGGGATATCTGAGACTTAGAGAGGGTCGCCAGCTGGCACTGGGGGTAGTAGTGGATTGGAAGCAACTTTTAGAATATAGAGCTTTTCATCCAAAGTAAAACTGGAGAACGGGGTTGGCTTGTATTCCAGCTGTGCAGAAGCTCTTCTACAGATACTAGTCAGTGACTTCAGGTGATTGCTTCTTACTGAGAAGTCTGCCTCTGTGGTACAGGATCAGTAGGAGAGCTTATCCTCTTTGTATCAAGAAGAAATCTCTGTATTCTTGGAAGTCTAATTGCAGAACATTCTTAAGGCAGCTAGTAAGTATGGAAAAGCAATTCTTAGAAATACCTTTCTCTTCCGAGAATAAGCTGGGAAACTTGGAAGGAAGAAACCTCTTTCTGACACTGAGACCAGTAGTGTAACCATTCCCTCCTTTGGTGTGCTTCAGATTACCATGATGGCACCTGTGGAATCAAAATTTTCCCAGTCAGCTGGTGATACAGACAAAGTAACAGATACCAAGCCGAAAGTGGCAGAATGGCGCTATGGCCCAGCACAGCTCTGGTATGACATGCTGGGGATCCCTGAAGATGGCAGTGGGTTTGATTACGGTTTCAAGCTGAAAGAGAAGAAGGAGGAGGAAGAGGAGGAGGAAGCTGAAGGCCATGCAG